>NC_092354.1:61879847-62190268 GCF_963676685.1 Mytilus edulis | reverse complement strand
ATTCGTGAATACTTTAAAGTTGTGTTTCTAATTTATGGATTAAGGCACACACTAGGCCTTTCAGTAGCACAATGTGACTGCTGGATCCCGATATTTCATGATTATTGTCATCTTTACCTATTACGACAGACTGGGTAGCTTACCCAATTCTGTCAAAATAACAGAACTTTTAACTACTTTCATACAAGTGAAAGGTTTGTCCAACTATAAAACCAGGTGTAGAAAAGAGTCAAAAGGGACATCTAAACTCACAAGGCGAAAATAAACTGACAACGCCATTGCTAAATATGAAAAAAAGACAAACATAAAAACTACAGTACACAAAACAAAACAAATTAACAAAGCAACACGAACCCAACCAAACACTCAGGGTAATATCACACGCTCTGGACAATGAAGCCAACCCTGCATCATACGTGGCACCTGTCGTTCTGCTAATGTTAGTGCAAACCCGATTATAAGTATTATTCGGAAGTACATATTCGGGTAGAGGGAACGGGACTGACGCTACGATAATGGAAACAGAGGGACGAAAGATACAAGAGGGACGAAAGATACCAGAGGGACATTCAAACTAGTATGTCGGAAAAAAAACAGACAACGCCTAGCCCGATGAAGACCAATTGACACACAACTTACACAAAATACAACAACAACAAAAAAAGCAACACGAACTCCATCATTTATTTTAAACATATCCGTTGTCAATTGTGAAACAGATATTCCATAAAGGTCAACCAACTCGTGATGGCCACTGTAAAATTTACAAAGGGATGATGTCGACTTTACATCTTGGAACTCTTGTTTTAATAGCTTCCTTGTGAGCATCAATCTTCTTATCAAGGAAATCATGATAGTTAATACAATCCATGGAATATCATATAAGTAGCTATATAGAAATGAAAATTTACAATTTGAAAGCTGAAATCATTTCTTTTGTCTTTAAGTTATTTTTCTAACAGAAAAACAGTTTCTGACATGAAAATTTTAAATGAGTTTATGAATTCTGCATTAGATGACACACGAGACATCTGTGTTATCCAACCCAGAGAATTGAATAGCATAATACATGTAATATGCAAATTTCTAATAAATGTACGCACAAAAAGTGGTACAGAGTATGAGCCAACATCAGTCAAGGGTATGATAAGTAGTTTCGACCGTTATTTAAGAGCAAATAACTATGGAACATCCATAAAAAAGGGTGATATTTTTTACCAAGCTCGAAGGGTCCTGACAGCTAAAACCATGGATTTTAAAAAAAATGGAAAAATGCAACAAACCTAACAAGGCCCAAGCAGTTACAGATGAGGAAGTGGACAGACTGTTCAATACTGGACAAATGGGAATAGAACATCCAGATGCATTATTAAGAATGATGTGGTTCCAAAATACAGTGCATTTCGGCATGCGTACAGTGACCGAACATGTGAATATGAAATGGGGGGAAATCAAATTATGTACCAGCAAGTCAGGAACACAGTTTTTGCAATATTCAGAAAGGGCAACAAAAACAAGGACAGGGGCCAACCCTGGAAAAGTAAGAGACGTTCCACCCAGATCTTGGAAAAACCTAGAAGACCCCAGCAGGTGCCATGTACTTGCATACATTAAATATAAAGAACTGAGGCCTACAAAATATAGTGCAGAGTCTGATCCTTTTTATGTATCGTCTAATACCTGTTTCGGTACCAAATCCAGCAAATGGTTTAAATCCCAACCAGTGGGTATTAATAAAATCAGTAGCTTTATGAAGCTTATGATAACAAATGCAGGTACATACATTTAGCTGTAAATATTATCAAATTTCTTATTAAGAGAAAGTTGAATATCCCTTATAACCATGTTTTTAAAGACATTTAATAACTTCATTAAAATTTACGATTTGATATCATATTGTTATCAACAGGAATATTTAATTCAAATATAACAATAATCGAGTCTATGGCAGGTTTATCATATAACAATCTAATAGTGAGTTAGAATAGGACATCATTTAATATCAACACGAGTTATTTAATTTCAATATAATAATAAACGAGCCTGTGGCGAGTTTATTATTACTATTTAAATTAAATAACGAGTGTTGATATTTAGCAAAACACAATTTAAAAAATCAACTGACAACTGAAATAACCAATGAGATGAGATTTTGTCAGTTGGTGAATTTTCCAAATCTTAGTTATAATCAGAAGTTGGTTATTATACATTGTAGATTCTTACATCATAAGTACATCTCTGGATTTATCAAATCAAGTTAGTTAAATTCAGACCAGGATGTAGATTCTTACATCATAAGTACATCTCTAGATTTATCAAATCAAGTTAGTTAAATTCAGACCAGGATTTGAACCTGGGACCTCTCAATAACTTGAGTGCTCTACCAATGAGCTATCTGAGTGTATTTTCACCTATATGCTGTCATCAAATCTTACATTTCTAACTGACAAAATCACAGTTAAGGAGTTTGTGACGAGTTTATCAACCAAAAATCTAATTATGAATCAGAAAAGGATATCAGGGTATTGGTTAGTATCAACACGAGTTATTTAATTTCAATATAATAATAAACGAGCCTGTGGCGAGGTTATTATTACTATTGAAATTAGATAACGAGTGTTGGTAATAAGTAAAATTCAATATTCACAAGTTCTTTCACCATAACAAAACCAAGTCTTGGCAAGAAATTTATAAGCCATAGGCTTGTTTATTATTATTGAAATAAAATAACTTCAGTTGATATCAAGTGATATCCAATTCTCACTAGTTATGAAACCTATAAATATCAAAACAAGTTATTTCATTTAAATATAATAATAAACGAGCCTATGGCAAGTTTATTATGATATTTTAATGAAACAACAAGTGTTGATAATAAGCAAAATTATAATCACAATTTCTTTCACCATAACAAGTAAAGTATTGTATTTATATCTTAAAATGGTAAAACAAGATAGCTATTGCTTTCATAGAAAATTATGAGTTTCATAACGAGTTAGAATCTCACTAGATGATTGAGAATCTCACTAGATATCGCTTGATATCAATACAAGTTATTTAATTTCAATATCATATTATAAACAAGCCTATAGTAAAGTAGTTTGTAGTTTTCAACTAAAACCTTCAAGTAAAGATTGTGTTTCATGAAACAAAATTATTTTAAAAAGAAACAATAATGAATGAGTGGTGGCTTTATCGATAACGGACTGAAATCGGATTCCTGCTTCAAATACTCGAACAAAATCTTCCATTCAAACAAAAAAATATTGACAAAACGAGTAAAAATGTTACAATAAACAAACAAAAATTACAATGGGTAATGAAAACACTGTCTTTAAAACATTTCTAGAATATGACTGAAAAAATATTGCAACGCATTTATTTAACTTTATTTCATATTATTGACACAGAATTGTCAAACCCTTACAGGAATTATGTTGTAAATAAACAAATCAGACCAGGATTTGAACCTGGGACCTCTCAATTATTGAGTGCTCTTCCACTGAGCTATCTGAGTGTGCATTTTTATATATACTTCCATTTAAAAAGTACAGTATCTAGATTTTGGACATTGATCCTTATACTTTACTTGTGTTATAATAGGTCTAACAAGGGAAGGTAGAAGGTTAACCAACCACAGTGCAAGGAGATATCTGTTGCAGAAGCTTTCTGATGAGGATATCTCTGACAATAAAATTATGCAGGTCAAAATTAAATTTATATTTATATTAACATAGTATATGTACAGTATAATATATATCTACTACCATTAATAGATTTCAAAATGAGCCAGAATCTGATATCACTTTAATATTCTCTGATGGTTGGGGCCATCTATTTCTTGCAAGTAAAAAAAAAGAAATACTAAAAATGCATTGATTTGATTGGCCAATAAAACCTCCTGAATTTAAACCTGAAAAGATAATGCTGCATTTTCATTGGCTATTTATAGGTTTCATAACAGGTGAGAATTAGATATCGCTTGATATCAACTCTCGTTATTTAATTTCAATAATAATAAACGAGCCTATGGCGCATTTATTATTATTGAAATTAAATGACTGGAGTTGATATCAAGCATTATTCCATATTGGTATTATTTTAGTAGGTTTCTCTATATGAATTGGATTTTGAATAAAAAAGCATATTCACCTGAGAAAGGGTTATTCACCGCGCTAAACGTCACGCGCTTTTACATGCAACGTTATGGTAAAATGTTTCATGTAAAAAACAAATTGGTATATGTTTGTCATTTAATACATTTTCTTCTCTCGGAATATGGAATAAAACAATTACTGTCTTTTGTTTCGGTAAATATGGGGTTTAATTGACTTTTGAAAAACTGATATTCACTTCGGCCGTCGGCCTCAGTGAATATCAGTTTTTCAAAAGTCAATAAAACCGCATATTTACCTCATCAAAAGACAGTAATTGTATAATATCTAATTCTCACGAGTTGTTATTTTAAGGTTTTATAACCAGTGAGAATTAGATATCTTTGATATCAACTCGAGTTATTTAATTTCAATATAATAATAAACGAGCCTGTAGCGAGTTTATTGTTACTATTGAAATTAAATAATGAGAGTAGATATCAATAAAGGCAACAGTATACATAGTAAACCTCTGGTCAAAAGTCATAATTTGATAGAAAGAATAAATCTGTAAAACATATATAAACCTAGTAAACATGCCAATTCGCATAGAAACTCACTGATGATAAACAGCTGTCATATTGCGGACTTGGTACAGGACATTATGCCATTAATGGTTGGGCTGAACCTTGTTTTATGGCTAGCCTAGCAAAACCTCTAGCTTCAATGTATATACATTTACCACAAAAAATATTTGTACATTTACATTATACGCGAAACACGCAGACCAACAATGAAGTCTTTTATGAACGAAATAAAATATGCGTCCCAGTAAGTATGTAAACGTCACACAATATGACGAGAAGTGAAAAAATGGATGCAAAAAATACATTTGGCTATAGATGTTTGAGAAAAGGGGGGGGGGGGAATAATATGGACAAATTTTGAAAAGGGGGATGGGGCATAATTAATAATGGAAGGGATAAACGGCGGTAACAAAAAAATGTATTCATTAAATGTTTTTATACTTACCCGTACTATATGACAGCTAAAATTTCTTTTACAGATATCTGGGCACAAGAACATAGCCTCCATCAACGAATATCGTAAAATAAACAATGAGCAACATCAACAAATTTCTGGGTTGCTCAACAAAATAAAACCAGTCAAAAGGGCTGCTCCCGTCGAGGGTGAAAACAGACCACCAAATTGTGAAGTACAGTTTCAACAGTCTGAAGCACAGGCCTTCCCGCTCTCGCAGTCAAGCACCGCTATGAGTTACCGTCTTGGCTCCGCTACAACAAACAGCACATCCAACATTAGTTCCATATTTGGTGGAAATGTGTACGGTGGGAACTTCACTATTAATGTCTATTCACCATCAGAGGCAAAACAATCAAGACTAGACAATCACAATGATGCCGAAGCGTAATGACAGTGTCCGCCATGGACCATGCTTGTTCAAATCGTTGTAAAATATCGTTGTGCTCGTTATTCCGCGCAAAAAATACTTACTTGAAAGGACTTATGTTGTGATATCAAATGTGTGTATTTTCTGAAGTGTTGTATGACACAATCGTTAAAGTTTTTTACTGTTCAACCGCATTTTTCTTTCATTCTATATTCTGTAGACTGCCATGCTCTCTCGTCTTTCATTGATAAAATTATAAGAGATCAGTCCGCGCATACTTAGCAACTGACAGATGACGCCCGTAGCAACAACTCTCGCCACGAAAATAATCATAAAAACATTTGTTTTTTACCATACGTTTTACAGCTTGTGATAATTCAATATCGTTTGAATTAAACTCAGTCATCTTATTTTAAAATATATAAAATCAGCCTTGAGCGAATAAAATAAAACCATATTAGTTCAAAAGTATACACATCAGTACGCGTTGCAAAGAAAAACGGCCGTAGCAACACAATTCGCAACAAATAGGCCACGCACATACAATTTTTTGCCATAAGAGAAATAGGTTTAACAACTTGTGAGAATAAGATATCGCTTGATATCAACTCTCGTTATTTAATTTCAATAATAATAAACTCGCCATAGGCTCGTTTATTATTATTGAAATTAAATAACTCGAGTTGATATCAATCGATATCTAATTCTCACTCGTTATGAAACCTATAAGTATTAATAAATTGAAAACTATCATATTATATAAAGAGTGTATCAATGGGTATCTATGACAGAAAGATATCTAACAAAGAAAAACATATTCAAACATGAAAATAATCTATTAAACAATAACACATAGATAACGGACACTTCTATTAATCTTCAGTTGATACTTGTTAAGGTCTTGCTTCTAAGTAGTACCGGAAAATAACAAACCGCGTTCGTCTAAAGCACTTTTTTTAAAAGTTATTCATGAGTGTATACAAAGGAGTACTCTTAAAATTTAGCATGTGTGTACTTTTGTTTCTCATCTTTTGAATTGATTACTTTTACGTTTGTGCATCAATGTATGTAGGTCATAATCATTTTAACTCAATGATTATGAGTTCGAAACCCCACATGTGGCAATGTATGTTTAATTTAAGTCCGTCTCTTTCCTTTAATTTAAAACATCTATGATTTTACCTGGGAAAATCAAAGATACATTTGACACGAAAAAAAAAGGTGATGATGGTCTTAATTCAAGAAAAGACCTAAAATAGTAAAATTCATATGTCAACTTTGCCTGAAGGAGTTGACACCTTATTTTCTAATGATTTCCAAATTTAGTAACGGACAAGTTTAACAAGGTTTGTTATAAATGGTGTCGGTAAAGCGCTGTGCTGATGATACCTTAGAGGACTTATAGTCAACCATCAGAGGTATGGACCCATGTGCTGTTAAAAATAGAACAACGCAGTCGGCTGGAGCACTGGATTAACTTCATCAAGTACACTGAAAGCCGAATATTTGAAAGCATTATAAGAACCTAAACAGTTGAAAAGCTATATAACCAATGAGACCTAAATATCTTTCTATAAAATTAAAAGAAAAATGTGTCATTGAAATGAAGTATAACATTTGTATGTTTTTTCAAAATTTAGGAAATAATTACACCTACTTCGTTGTGGTGTTTAATATGGTAAACGGTACATGTGACAACCTGTACATGGTTAACTCGTCTGGATATAGTATGGCATCATACACACAGGATAGCAGATCGTCAGAATATGACATGCTTTGCTCAACAGATATAGTTATTCCTGACTATGTAAGTAATCAGATTGACACTAAGTTCAACATTACAATTTTAAGTAATGAAATTAACTTGAAAGTAAAAAAACAAGCAAAGATACCGAACTCCAAGGGAAATAAGGGAAAGTTTAAAAAAAAATTGCAAAATCAAAAGCTCAAAAACATCAAACACGAACGTATATCAAGTACAAAAATTAAGTAATGATTATACAAATATTACATAATATTAGATGGACATATCGAACCTGCTTTATGAACGAATGAACGAAGCAATTACCAGCTGACCAAATGAGATAAATTAAGGCAGAATAAGTCGGTAGAGAGAAAACAAATCCAGGTTACAAACTAAAACCGAGGGAAGCACATCAACTTTAAGAAGGAAACAATGGAACAACAGAAATACTGAAGATCAATTCAAAAACAAACGCCAACATACAAAGAAACTTCGGTTTATTGTTAGCCAAAACTTAAAGGGTAATGTTCAAAATACTGCCACAATAACATTACGTGACAGGAATATAGTACAAATAAATACAAGAATACTCACAACTGATGAATAAATTAAAACAAATGATCTAATAGCGCATTTCAACATGGAAAAAAATAATCAGTGATCAGTTGAGGTTTGTTTAATTATTTTAATAACAGACATTGTATATTGCAATGCAATGCAATGCAACAGATAATTGAAAATCTTTACAACAATGTTGACATATTCAACTCTTATCATACGGTTACATATATTAAGTTTATCCAAAACTTCTATATTAAATAGGCTTTCCAAATGAAGCTTAACGTCTCTAATGTTTTTGGGTATCCTGTAGTCAGAACAACACGATCAGTATACAGACCTACTAAGTGTGGAATTAAACGTCATAGCATCTTCAGGTTATAACAAAAATAAATAGTTAAAAATCTTATTTTTTTTAATAGAAGAAAAACGATTGCTGCAAAAATAAAAAATAAAATAGGTTTATCCATTATAAAATATAAAAAGAAATTATATGTTATCTTTAAAAAGTGAGAAGATAAGATTAATCAAATATAACTCAGTTAATAATTGACAGGTGCAAGGTATATCACTCGCCGATGATTAATACACGTACCCTTTCGTATGGATATGAAACGAATGTTGCATCACTATGATAGTCAAAACAAAGACAGCTGGTTAAACTGCAACTAACTTGTGAAATCGAAATGCACGACATAAATTGATATACTAGAGTGAAATAAACAATTTAGAATATAGGTATCCCAATAAATTATTTGGAGGCTTTTTGTTTCGTAGTTCCGTACTATCATCTGCTGTCTAGAAAACCCATAAAAATATAGCCTGAATTAATCATAACTTTGTAACAACGTTCAGAAGATTGTGCTTAGCACGTGCATTGGAGTCTGCAACATAACGTAGTATTCACGTCATTCTGACACTTTGTCACAACAGTAAGCTAATGGTGTCACAACATTGTAACAACGTTGAAGTTTTGCTGGGTATGCATTGCATATACACCATTTGTAACGGGTCGAGTATATGTATAAACTTATATTTATATATGAATATGTATATATGAGTTAGTGTTGTGTTAACCTTTCTAATGACACATTTTTGACAGTTGTTTAATTATTATTTTTTTTCAAAAGTTATGCATGATATCATTATCAATATTGTTATTCGTCTTTACAAATACAGTTTAAAATGAAATGAAGTATAACATTTGTATGTTTTTTCAAAATTTAGGAAATAATTACACCTACTTCGTTGTGGTGTTTAATATGGTAAACGGTACATGTGACAACCTGTACATGGTTAACTCGTCTGGATATAGTATGGCATCATACACACAGGATAGCAGATCGTCAGAATATGACATGCTTTGCTCAACAGATATAGTTATTCCTGACTATGTAAGTAATCAGATTGACACTAAGTTCAACATTACAATTTTAAGTAATGAAATTAACTTGAAAGTAAAAAAACAAGCAAAGATACCGAACTCCAAGGGAAATAAGGGAAAGTTTAAAAAAAAATTGCAAAATCAAAAGCTCAAAAACATCAAACACGAACGTATATCAAGTACAAAAATTAAGTAATGATTATACAAATATTACATAATATTAGATGGACATATCGAACCTGCTTTATGAACGAATGAACGAAGCAATTACCAGCTGACCAAATGAGATAAATTAAGGCAGAATAAGTCGGTAGAGAGAAAACAAATCCAGGTTACAAACTAAAACCGAGGGAAGCACATCAACTTTAAGAAGGAAACAATGGAACAACAGAAATACTGAAGATCAATTCAAAAACAAACGCCAACATACAAAGAAACTTCGGTTTATTGTTAGCCAAAACTTAAAGGGTAATGTTCAAAATACTGCCACAATAACATTACGTGACAGGAATATAGTACAAATAAATACAAGAATACTCACAACTGATGAATAAATTAAAACAAATGATCTAATAGCGCATTTCAACATGGAAAAAAATAATCAGTGATCAGTTGAGGTTTGTTTAATTATTTTAATAACAGACATTGTATATTGCAATGCAATGCAATGCAACAGATAATTGAAAATCTTTACAACAATGTTGACATATTCAACTCTTATCATACGGTTACATATATTAAGTTTATCCAAAACTTCTATATTAAATAGGCTTTCCAAATGAAGCTTAACGTCTCTAATGTTTTTGGGTATCCTGTAGTCAGAACAACACGATCAGTATACAGACCTACTAAGTGTGGAATTAAACGTCATAGCATCTTCAGGTTATAACAAAAATAAATAGTTAAAAATCTTATTTTTTTTAATAGAAGAAAAACGATTGCTGCAAAAATAAAAAATAAAATAGGTTTATCCATTATAAAATATAAAAAGAAATTATATGTTATCTTTAAAAAGTGAGAAGATAAGATTAATCAAATATAACTCAGTTAATAATTGACAGGTGCAAGGTATATCACTCGCCGATGATTAATACACGTACCCTTTCGTATGGATATGAAACGAATGTTGCATCACTATGATAGTCAAAACAAAGACAGCTGGTTAAACTGCAACTAACTTGTGAAATCGAAATGCACGACATAAATTGATATACTAGAGTGAAATAAACAATTTAGAATATAGGTATCCCAATAAATTATTTGGAGGCTTTTTGTTTCGTAGTTCCGTACTATCATCTGCTGTCTAGAAAACCCATAAAAATATAGCCTGAATTAATCATAACTTTGTAACAACGTTCAGAAGATTGTGCTTAGCACGTGCATTGGAGTCTGCAACATAACGTAGTATTCACGTCATTCTGACACTTTGTCACAACAGTAAGCTAATGGTGTCACAACATTGTAACAACGTTGAAGTTTTGCTGGGTATGCATTGCATATACACCATTTGTAACGGGTCGAGTATATGTATAAACTTATATTTATATATGAATATGTATATATGAGTTAGTGTTGTGTTAACCTTTCTAATGACACATTTTTGACAGTTGTTTAATTATTATTTTTTTTCAAAAGTTATGCATGATATCATTATCAATATTGTTATTCGTCTTTACAAATACAGTTTATAGTACTTACTCTCGGTCAACTATTACAATTTATATTCTAGACGACGTTCCTATAGGTAATGAACGAGTTGTATCATATGAAGTTATAAATACTGGTGCCAATATTGATAACTACATTGTACAGATATCAGATGACCATTCATATGTTTTGGCGCCAGATTCAATGAACCATACGCTAGGTCCTGGAGAAAAGACGGAAGGAAATTTTACACTACTTCCAAACTCTAAAATTGGAATGTTGTATGTAATGTTTATACGAACAAAAATAATATATTATATTTTAAAAACAAATAGATTAATAAGAAAATAACTGCTCTATAGGTTGCATTTCTGTAAATATCAAAAACGCAATTTCCCATAGGAACTCCCTTTACGACTAAAACTGTATCAATTTTTCTATGAAGTTTTCAAAATTATTTATCCTAGAATGGAAAGTTTATATATGCACTACTATTTTTTTCAAAGATCTACATATAGAGCAGTGCGGCATATTTTCAACATTTATATGCCCCGAACTTCTAAGAGTTTGAACATACACTAAAACTCTTTTCTACCCCAATCTTGACTTTAGGGTTCCCATAGATTTCAGTTAGACCAAAATGCATATGCTTATTTACTGGTTACATTCCTAAGTTAGGTCTCTACGATATGAAACATAGAGATCATATCTGGAAATCAGTACGTAAACAGAATTAATTATCTATAAAGAGGCGTGGTTTGAAAAACAGCTGTATCTACAAAGTGCAACCCAAAACTAGCGTTTTGTGATCTAATTGGTCAAATATATTAGTGGCTCTACTAAGCAACATACAATAACGTGTAATGAATGACAATGAGCATCAATGCAGGATATAAAGTCAGTATACGACAGTTATAAACTCAGTATGTGTTTAGAAGGTTTGTGTGGACCTTTATCGTTTATTGTTTGTTGAAATGTCTTTTTCTAAAGTTTTTCAATTAAAATGAATAATATAATTGACAACTAGTAAGAAATAAAGGCAACAGTAGTATACCACTGTTCGAAATTCATAAATCTATTGAGAAAAAAAAACAAATCTGGGTTACAAACTAAAACTGAGGGAAACACATCAAATATAAGAAGAGAACTACGACACAAAAGAAACACAACACTAAAATGTAACACACACAGAAACGAACTATAATATAACAATGGCCATTTTCCTGACTTGGTACAGGACATTTTGTAAAACACAATGGTGGATTGAACCTGGTTTTGTGGCTAGCCAAACCTCCCGCTTTTATGGCAATGTTAAATATAACATTAAATTGACAACATTACATGACAGAACTACAATACAAATAAATTGGAGAACATATAGGACAGAGAAACACACGAATAATAGCTATCAAAAGACAATTTAATACACAAGACGTGCGTTTCGTCCACACAGGACTAACCAGTGACGCTCAGATCAAAAAAGTTCGAAAGCCAAAAAAATTACTAAGTTGAAAAGCATTGAGGACCAATAGTTCCAACACGGCTAAGGTTCTCTGTCTTATTATTTAGAATAACTCATACTTTTGCAAAAAGTAAATTTATAAAATGACTATATAATAGATATACATGGTAACAGCGAAGTGTTGACTTACTACAGAACAAAAAACGAATACATAATACAAGCTAAACCAGCACATAAAAAGTCACAGCCGAGTTAGTTAAAGAGATCAACGCACAAACTGACGTCACATTTGAATTTCTAAAAATATTCCCAAAAATAGAATAGAATTAGGATAGAATTCAAGATTAAGTTTGTAATACTGATTTAACATTTATTATTAACATTGAAAATTACAATACTAATTAATACAAAATTGTGGTAGTAATTAGATAATTAATTGTTTTATCTAGATTTGTCAGTGTTTATTCAAAATCAAACTGTAAACCAAATAAATCGTATAAAATCTAATAAATGAACTGGGTGATTAGTTATCTTAACATAACACACGAATACAACAGGAACAAATAAGTTTTACAACTACAAACGAGAAGACATTTGACAAAATCCGATGAAAGGAAGACTGTTGCATATTTTAATATTTTAATAGAAGCAAGCTTATGCTTATTGCAAATGGCCTCATTGCAATTTAGAAGAGATGGAATAGCAATTGAAAACGCCATTCCTTTCTTTGCTAATAAAAATTAAGATTTATTGTAACCTGTGTCCTCATATGAATATAACGAGGATATAAATGATACAATTATATTATTGAATAGAAAATTCTTATATGAGACAGCTCTGACGTGGAATGTTTCAAATAATGTCAATTCTTCTTTTGAAGATATATTGGTTGTTTTCTTTAACTGCACCTAAAACTATTCCTGTTGTTTTTGCCGCCATGTCACGTGCACTATTGATTTTATTACATCTTACTTTGTTTTCAGTTTGGAGCTGAATTTACAATGGTCAAAAGTGAAACTTAAAATATACCAATTTAACCTGTAGTATGAAAAAGAATATAAAAATTTTAAATTTGTTTTTTTTTTTTCTTTCGGCAGGCAAATGGTTAAGAACTTTGTTAACTTCACCCATCTCCAGTTTCTAAGCTTTATACAAAACAGGGGTAATTTTCTGACTTTGAACTAACATTGTATATAGATTGATATTTTATTTCTCGATGTGTATACACCTTCTGAATTAACGAGCTTAAATGTGAAAGCACTCGGAATATGTATAGAGTATCTGTCGATATTAAGCAAACAATATGTGATCAGGTTTGTCAGAACAGATGACTTGAATATGAGGCTAACTTTTTTTTTGTGTAGTTTAAATAATATAGCATATGTCGCGAAAATGCCTCGTTGCCAGAGACAATACTTTTGAATTCTGATTTTATTTTGACAATTCAGAAAATACTACTAATGGAATATTTTCATTTTCTTTTAAAGTAAATATATTGTTGCAGTATTTGTAAATTCTTAAGCGGAAGTCAAACATACCATTTCAAGAACACTTATAGTAAGTTTCTTTTTAAACTATAGTCTATATTCTTACTCACAACGTTTAATGCTTACGCATATTTGACTCTGAGCAATGCTAACGTAAACCTTAAAATATATGTTTTGCAGACACGACCGTTTTGCGTTAGAAACATGAAAATACAAAATGATCAACATATTTACAGTCGAACTTAGCTTTATCTTTTTTTGTGTTAGCCGAGCTTTTTGATATAGATACATATTTGAGTTTGACTAGTTTAAACACAATATTAGTTGTTGTTGAACCGAAGGTTTACATTTTTCTTTCTTTAACTGCAAGGTAGATCGCACTGTCTTCAACAATGACAATCGCATGAAAAATTAAAACAGACCCCGTAAGCGCACTAGATAAAGAAAAAATTGTGATAAAAAGAAAAAAGAAAAACAAGTCCTTTACATCAACACCAATTTTAAACTTTCTAAATTTAGATTAGTGTTAGTTCATCACAAATGTTTGCTGAATCAAAGTTATAACTTATAGATCATCATACTGCAAATTGTTCTAAATATACATGGAGTGCAAATGCAGAAGTTACTTTTAAAGGAACACAGCTTGAAAGTCTATCGTCTACCATTGGCAACAATAGCATGTTACAATATACTAATATATCTGGTCTTATGGAAGGTCCAGTTTCGGTCAACATAAGGTTTGGTTATGATATGTAATAACGCAATGCAATGATGTGTAGTAGACATCAATTAGATATATTATGATTTAAGTTAACAACGTGTAAATTGCAGTATCGCATACAAAAAGGTTGAGACAAGTTTAGAAGGTACTATAATATATTTAAATATAGCGATTCAAAATATTTAATTGCTTCAAAGTCCACCGTGTTTCCTTAAAATATTTTTAGATATTGATTTAGATAATTGGTATCAATGTTTTATGATTGTATCAAAACATTTCAGTTTACTCATATTTAAATCATTACCAGATGATTTATAAAGGCGGCAAAAGGGATAAATCATGATATTTTTAAAGGACAAGAAGCTACAAAACAATTAGAGATAACAATTTCTCATATCAAATCGACGTTTAGTCATTTTTCAAAACTCTATTGCGTACCGGATTTTCATACATGAACTTTATCTACATGAAACAATTGATTTGGTTTTCTTTTAACAAGGTTTATTCATTTACAGCGGTGATTGTTGCAACCCGTCACTATCTATCAGTGCTGTTGATGTTGATGGCTATATTTCACAGTGTCATTTTGAGTTGTCTAATGGTTTACCGGTACAATCTGTAGAACCAATAATTGAGCTGGTCATTCACCCGATACCCGGTAAGTAACGTGTTATCATAATGGAAGACTTGTACTGACTAAAATAACAAACAAAAAACAGGAAAAACAATCTACCACACGCATTATTATTATAATGAAGTGAACTAAAAAATATTTTCTAAACATGCAATATTTGTTTTTACCAAGAACCCCTTTTCAATATAATACGACCACGTCATTCATTAACTTTGGAAATAATATGTTTGTTAAAACTTTATAAGTCAGGCTTAGTTATATCTAGTTATCAAAAATAAAATTGTCAGCAGGTCCAGAAGAACTGTTTTCTCTCTTTGAATAAATGTCTCTTCAGTGATGTTAGGAATCGAAACGGTATTTGAATAGCCATATAATTTATCCTCAATTTAAGATAGACTCTTGAATTTTAAAAGTCAATATAGGATGAACGGATCATATAAACCGGAGGGACAATATGGTACAAGCCCAAACGAAAAAATATAAACAAGTCTAAATTGAAAACTACGTTCAAACCTATAATTGCGTTGGATAAAAACCGCAATTTGTATACGTGTATATAGATATATATATATATATAAACAAGTCTAAATTGAAAACTACGTTCAGACCTATGATTGCGTTGGATAAAAACCACAATTTTTATACGTGTGCATGTAAAACAAATTTCGTTGTAGAAGGGTCTAAATACTGCACAAACAACATTTTCCAAAAGACCAAAAAAGTGAAAAAGTATATTTTAACAAAACGCATTTGACTAACAGGTCGAACAGCTGATGTTCTTAAACCCTGCTGATATATATATTAATTTTAATTCTTGTACACAGTCTGCTACATGTCATTTTTATATAACTTCACAATTTATTTGAGTATAGTTAATGTATAACCTAGTTGGTTAAGACGCGTACTTACATGGACAAAACTTAAGTCATCTAAGTTAAGTAGTGACATTGTCCTGATATTAAAAAGGACAAACTCAAGGTAGGGTTTCATGACTGAATTGAAATGGCAAATGATACAATTGAGATAGGTTAACATGAATTTGTTGACAAGAATGTTGACAGACTAAATGGAGGTCTATATGTATTAATTGATTAATTTACACAACACATAACAGACTTAAAGTGGAGTCTCATGACTGAGTTTACATTAAAAATTACAAAATTTATGCTTTAATAGCATGAAAAATGACAAACTTACGTGGGAATACCATATATTAAATGGCATACTAGTATACAACGAAAAATATTGAATTATGGTTACACGAATCAGTAGGAATGCAAAAATCACAAATTCAATGTGAGGTTACATTTATTAATTTGCATGAGAAAGGACAGAATTTATAAAGGTTCGCACGGATTGGTTGGCATAATAAAGGATATATATAACTAATTGATTGTAGTATATATATTGAAAAAAGTAAGATAACAAAAATACCGAACTCCTAGGAAAATTCAAAACGTAATCAAATGACAAAATCAAAAGCTCAAACGCATCTGAAGAATGGATAACAACTGTTATATTCCTGACTTTGTACATGCATTTATCTATGTAGAACATTGTGTATTAAACCAGAACTCGATTCCTGAAAACTTTGTTTTCTGTCTTAAACAGATAAGTGCTTGTTTATTAGGGTTTGCAGACATTGTGAAAAAACAAGTGCGTTGTAAAACCTATACTTGTTCAACTCTATTTATATATTGATATATACATTTTCTCGATACTAGTTTGAAGTTAACACTTGCCTCTATTAAGGCTAAAGATTTGTTATGAGATTAATCAATAGTGCTTAATAACAATGCAACTAGTTTAGTTTTATCAAAACATGATGGAGGATTCTTTTGTATTACAATACCTTTTCTTTTCTCAGAATATCTTCAGCAATACTTTTGCAGTAATTGTAGCTGTTAGTGTGTGCCTCGTTGTTCTTTGCATTGTTATATTTGCCGGTGTAATAACGTATAAATGTTTAGGCCAAACGAAAAGAATGAAAGAAAAACTTGTCAATTCAAAGACACTTGCTCAGAACAGACCAAGGAAAGAAGTTGAAAAAAACCAAGGTCTAATGGCCAAAACAGACCATATTCGTTTGAAAATAGACTTGTTAGATGTAAAGATAGACACAATGATTCATACATTGAATGGTATTAACGAAGATATATATCGCATTTTTGGTATTTCAGAGTCACCGTTTGTATCCAATGTAACTTCCTTCAGCTATCACTTTGATATTAAAAAATATATCGCAAAAGACAATGTATACACAAAGAGTTACCGTATCATATATAAACTTTATAAGTTGATATAAAAAGAAATTTATTATTTTCTAGATATTAAAATATTAACTCATCATTTCTGTACCTTTTCTATAAAGCAGGTGTTTGTGAATTGATATATAAAGAAGTTCTGTATATTTGGTCATTAATTAATATATACGTGACAATTTGCTGTCCAATTTAGAGCATATTCATAATATATAAATGCGCGTTCAACTAAATTTAAAATGTGTTTTAAAATGTTATTAGTAACTGAAAGTATGATAATAAATTTATCAAAATATAGATATAAAATTGAGAATGGAAATGGGGAATGTGTCAAAGAGACAACAACCCAACCAAAGAGAAAATAGCAGTATACCAATTGGTTTTCAATGCAGCGAGAAAATCCCGCACCCTGAGGCGTGCTTCAGCTGGCCCCTAAACGAAAATGTATATTGTAGTTCAGTGATAATGGACGTCATACTAATCTCCGAGATGTATAAAAGAAACTAAAATTAAAACAAATCATACAAGACTTACAATGGCCAGAGGCTCCGGACTTGGACAGGCGCAAAAATGCGGCGGGGTAAAACATTTTTGAGATATTCTAGATGGATAGATTTTCAAAAAATGTCAAATATCAATAGCTTAGGTTACATGACTATAGATCAAGTCTAATTTTACAGTACAATTTCAGATATGTTAGTTTATCTAAATAACAATATAGTTGTGAATTGTCTTTCAGATACTTCCAAATTGCATCAATTCGTGTTGATAGGAATTAAGTGTTGTACACAAATTTAAATCAAAATGATCGCCATCTTCAACATTTATAAAAAAAAAAGTACTTTATTTGTTTCGTATTGATCTGCTAAGTATTTATACCTCCGAGAAAATAGAAAACTTAATTAAACCAACGCTTATCCATTGTATCTCCTATATGGTACATTTTTGATGCAACAATCACAAGATATAATATAACCTACAAATCCAATCAAAACAATATATAGACTGTAATTTCAATAAGTTTACAATAAAGAGTTCACTTATTTTTGTAGTTTTTAATGCATTACGTGATATCAGAGTCTAAAAACAAAGATCGCGTATGATGTAGGATGGCTAAACCTCTCAGAGCACATTTGTTTTTGAGGGACAGGGGGTGTTGTTGTTGTTGGGTTTATTTGTATTCGTGTTGCTAAGATATTTGCCATAATTTGTAGAACTTTTGTTGTCTCGTCTATCTTCATCCGGCAACGGTTTTTATGTCTTTCTCCAACCGAATTTGATTTATCTTTCTCTCAATTACACAGTCCGATCAATTGAAATATAGATTGTAGATCCAATCCTAAATTTTAAACACATGTGCTGTAGTTTAACTGTGATCTACACCGGGTTAATTGTTTCATTTTGTGAATATTAAAAAAAAAAGACATGTGAACATCAATTGAAACTAATGTTGAAATTGATACAAGTTTAATCAAAAAAGGGTCATGAAACCTTGAGTCCCATTTTCCATATGTTGCCAACTTCAATGTTTTTCAAAACATATGACGAGATCCGACCCTCAAATATTAATCCATATAACAATAAGATGATGGTGTATGATTGTCAATGAGACAACTATCCACAAGAGACAAAAGAAAACAAAGAATTAACTGTTATATGTCACAGTACGGTCTTCAACAATAGACAAAGCCCATACCATGTCCATATCTCGATTTTCTTATCTTCTTATAATTGCTGATTCTGAAATGCATATTACTACACGTAAGTAAGAATCAGAATTTTCAATTCACAATCAAACAATATATATATTTCTGACACAAGAACAGTTTGGTCATCAAAGGATTTATCAGATTTATTTTCTCTACATGTTTAAAAACTGATCCCTCATTCACACTATCTGGAATTATAGCAACAAGTTAAATACTGTATTGTCTGTATATTTGTTGGTTTTTATGGGTTTTTGTCTTTGGATTGACGCTTCATATTCGTCCTCCTCTCAATTCCCTAAACTCATACATATAAAACAACATTGTCTTGAAAAATCTAAAGACATCCTGAAATGAAAAAGGTATATACTCATAAAAAAACGACCAGCTCCATGTAGGTCAACAAGGTGATAATTATCAGTCAAATCTCATCAAGAGTAACAGTTCTTGAAAGAACGATTTCATCTTTTTATTGAGTGTTTTGCAAAATTATAGTAGATAGAAATACATATTCATAAACATTTAAGCCATACAAGATCAATAAAACCGAATTGCAGTATTTAAATAATTTATTTAGTGCCCCCCTCTTTTTGTGGCAAAATTTGTTTAAATATATAATGAATCAATGAAGCATGAATGGAGACGTTATGCACTGTCAGTCAAGCCCCTTCATGAACAAATTATGGATCCACCACTGTTGTGGGATTCAAAGATTCAAAAGTACATGTGCATGACAGTATATAATAAGAAATACCAAAAGGAAGAAAATCTCAAGCTAAGCATTTTCAATGATTACATAGTGATAAATAATTTTCTTGCTCGGATGTTCTGCTTCGCTTATAAAAACTTCATATACAACAGTAAAATAAGTAATCGACATAACGGGACATATTTTCAAATGTGTTATGTGTAATGTTAATCTTAATTATTTGTATTTCTGTCCAAAATTGAAATGAATTCTTTGGAATAACAATGTTAAGTGTATATCTGAACGTATTTCCTGATTTAGTACAGTATGTTATACTGTATTCAAACATCTCAAGGTCTTTCTAAACTTTGTGATATGTGTTGTTACACATCGTTGTCAATACAATTAGTTTTTTTTTTCGTGACTGTCATAAAAGTCAGAGGTTTTGCTTGCCATAAAACCAGGTAAATCCGCAATTTTCAACATTGCCAGTACCAAGTCATGCATATGACAGTTGTTATCAGTTCTTTTGATGTGTTTGAGCTTTCAGTTTTGCCATTTGATTACAAACATTCCGTTTTGAATTTTCCTCAGAGTTAGTTTTTTTTTGTGATTTTACTTTTTATATCATTTCTCTTTATTGTTTTATATGCTTACGGCATCTGTTATACAAGATTCATTGCATAAATTGTTTGCATCGTGAATATGAAAAGAAACACGTGATTTCAAAAAGAGGGCAGTAGTTTTTCCAAAAGCTAAACAATCTGTGGAAGACATCCCAATTATCGAAATGGATCCAGGAACTTTTTCAATATGTTTATATGTAGTTTATTTATAATTACATTACATTATATGTTTTTTCATTAGAATTATGATTCGATAGCCTTACAAAAACCTTAAGGCATTTCCATGTCATAAGATACAACCGCTATCACTACTCGTGCTATTCGTTACATTGATAAAACAATATGTAGAAAAACACGGGACATTCTTAAGTAAACTGTTTAGTGTCAGATTTTGTACGAATCGACATAGTTAGAAACATTTCAAGGCATTGCCGAAAACTATCCGCTGAACTATTCACCCTTTTTTTATGCTACCTTCATTCGTAATAAGAAATGGTAGTTCTTTCCTCTCTGTGTGTCTTGTAATTTAATACATATCTAGATAACTTTTAAATTGATTGAAAGCAAATAACTCCGTTAGCTCCCCTTAATTGTTAATTTCAACCGATCCGTATCTTTGAATTATCACATTTGGAAAAGAAACGTCATGGTATCTTTAATTTGTGCAGCGTTATACATTTTAAACATTTTAAACATTTTGCTTAAGTAGTTACAGTTCTTTAACAAGTACATAGTGAATAGTGGTCGTTACAGACAAACGTTCACATAATCTGCCCCAGTCAATGGGATAATTTAGGTCGTCAATCAATGGCCACAGCCACACTGTTTTGAATATGATTCTATATTAAAAACTCATTTCAATTTCTACACTATTGGTTTCTGATGTAAAATAATTACTTTCTTTGCAATCGCTAATTACTATCTCCATGAACATTTTCTTTTCAATAAATAATTAACTGTTTTCTGTTTGAGAACTAATCAGTCATAAAAATGATTCCACTGATTTATAACTTGTCACACAATGTCTATCATAGAAACTACAAAGTTAATTTTACTATTTCAATTTCAAAAACATGAAAAAGATCATTACAAAAATTAAACTTCACACATATAGATATAATCGCACTTTTCTAATTTCAAAGAACATTTCGAAATTAGTATTCATTTCATATTTTGAAACGTCTTAATCATTGCATTCTATAAATGCATGAACTGATTTGTTTATTTCATAACACTGATCCAAAATTCAACACATTTTAAATGTGTTCAATATAACTACAACAAGCCTGGTCACAGTAATCAATTGATAATTTATCTAAGCATCTTCCTTATTCGTACATAAGATTATGACAATATTAATCCCATTGTTCTATCATAAACAGAAAATGATTTAATCATATACCATCTTTCATTATATACAATGCATTTCAAAAGTGTGATAACTCTTGAAATTACACACAAATCTATATAAACTGTGGAACAAATTTTTTTACCTATTATGTCTGGTTGTTTTGTTCACACATCATTGTCAATATAATGGAATTTGATACGACTGTCATAAATGTTAGAGGTTTAGCTAGCTTTAAAACCAGATTGAATCCATCATTTTCTACATAGGAAAATGCCTGTACCAAGTCAGGAATATGTCAGTAGTATTCCATTCGTTTGATGTGTTTGAGCTTTTGATTTTGCCATTTGATTAGGGACTTTCCGTTTTGAATTTTCCTCGAAGTTCAGTATTTTTGTGATTTTACTTCTTTTTTTTCATGCAAAGATTTTTTATTTGTATTTTGTATAAGATCACGTCAGTTTATTCTGTACGGTAATCACCAAGTTAAAAGGATGAAAATGTATCAGCCTGCACGGAATGTTATACAGAAATAGACATCAAAACACACTCATGCACCAAAAATTTATAAGACAATCTGACGTTGAAATGATGAAAATGTATCAGCCTGTACGAAAGGTTTAACAGACATAGACATCAAAACACACTCATAATACACCAAACATTACATAGACAATCTGACGTTAAAATGATGAAACTGTATCAGCTTGAACGAAAGGTTTAACAGAAATAGACATCACAACACACTCATAATGCCTAAACATTCCATAGACAACCTGACGTTAAAATGATGAAACTGTATCAGCCTGAACGAAAGGATGATCAGACATAGACATCAAAACACACTCACATTGCACTAAATATTCCATAAACAACCCTAAAATAAAGTGTGACGCTCCTTTTTTTCCAAAATCATTCTACAAAAAACACTACACATTTCAAAACTTTTGAAATTTTCTCTTTGTTTTTGTTTTGAAAATTGTATAGTATTTAAATCATACAAGACAGCAAATGCCATGCAGAGAAAAGAAAAAAAATGGAGTGTATAGTTGAGCTTTGTTGTGCTTTCTTGCAACTTTCAGTCTGTAATTCATTACCACTACTTTCAATTTATTTAGTATAATGTGTGTTTGTTAAAATAAAGCATTTTTTTAAATTTTAATTTCATTTATTTTTTCGATTTTGTTAAACCCTAGCCGTATTTGGCACAACTTTTTTGAATTTTTGGTCCTCAGTGTTGTTCAACTTTGTACTTGTTTTGGCTTTCGAACTTTTGTATCTGTGCGTCACTAGTAAGTCTTGTGTGGACGAAACGCACTTCTGGCGTATTAAATTTTAAACCTGGTGCCTTGTGTTAGCTATTATTCGTGTGTTTCTTTGTCAAATATGTTCTATTTATTTGTATTGTAGTCCTGTAATGTTATGTTGTCATTTTAATGTTATATTTAACATTGCCATTAAAGCGGGAGGTTTGGCATGCCACAAAACCAGGTTCAACCCACCATTTTTTTCTTTAAAAAATGTCCTGTACCAAGTCAGGAATATGACCATTGTTATATTATAGTTCGTTTCTGTGTGTGTTAAATTTTAACGTTGTGTTTCTGTTGTGACGTTTGATTCCTCTTATATTTGATTGTGAATTCACATTACTATAAGACGTGTCACGGTACTTTTCTATCCCAAATTCATGTATTTAGTTTTGATGTTATATTTGTTATTCTCATCGGATTTTGTCTAATGCTTAGTTCGTTTCTGTGTGTGTTACATTTTAATGTTGTGTCGTTGTTCTCCTCTTATATTTAATGCGTTTCCCTTAGTTTTAGTTTGTAACCCGGAATTGTTTTTTTCTATCGATTTATGAGTTTCGAACAGCGGTATACTACTGTTGCCTTTATTTGTCAGTGTTAATGGAATTTACCTTAGATCTTGATATGTAGTTTAACTCTTTGAGTGGTGTCATAATCGAAAATACTTTAAATCATAAACGAAGAAATTGAATTAATAGTGTAATGCATTCACACAATAGTTAAAACCTTTTACTTCATTCTTATCAGAAAAAACAAACTAAAATCTTTAAGTCAGAAGGCGAAATAGAGAAAATACGTTGTATTTTACGGCGAGATAGAGAAAATACGTTGTATATCTTTTTTTTTATATATAGCAAAATTTAACTATTTATATTAAAAACGCATTTAAATTTCTACACTATTGGTTTCTGATGTAAAATAATTACTTTCTTTGAAATCGGTAATTACTATCTCCCAGAACATTTTCTTTTCAATTAATAATTAACAGTTTTCTGTTTGATAACTAATCAATCAGACAAATGATTCAATAGTCCACTGATTTATTACCTGTCATACAATGTCTATCATAGAAACAACAAAGTTAATTTCACTATTTCAATTTAAAAAAACATGAAAAAGATAATTACAAAAATTAAACTGTAGAGATATAGATATAATCGAATTTTCCTAATTCCAAAGAAAATTATGAAATTAATATTCATTTCATATTTTGAAACGTCTTAATCATTGCATTCTATAACTGCATGAGCTGGTTTGTTTATTTCAAAACATTGATCCAAAATTAAATTACTTTAAATGTGTTAAATACAACTACAACAAGTTTGATCACTGTAATCAATTGATGATTTCCTCCGGCCTCACCCCCTATGGATTTTACTAACCCTCTATGGATCCGTATGGGGTCAGTAGCGAACCATATAACTTATATTATCTCACCGCTTAAAAATTATCACGTTTTGATTGGTTTAAAGCCGTCACGTGGTGACCCCCTATGGATCCGTAGGTGGTTAGTAAATTTCATAGGGGTTCATGACGTCACGTTTACTATCATTGGTGATGTCATCTATTAAATAAATGTTGTTGTCTTTCATTGTTTATTTTTCCACAAAACGCAGCAGAAAAGGTTAAGCATGCGATAAATTCGTTATACGGTTAACTACTGACCCACTACTGACCATAGAGGATGAATAAAATCCATAGGGGATTCGGCCTCCGGCCTCACCCCCTATGGATTTTACTAACCCTCTATGGATCCGTATAACTTATAATATTATGCCAATATTTATGCAAATACAACTTGAAAACTATGAACTAATTTTTTAAAAACATTTCTTTGCTTTTGTTGGATATTTGTTCCACAGTAAATATATAGACTTGTTTGTAATTTTAAGAGTTATGACACTTTTGAAATGCTTGTAAATAATGAGAGATGGTACATGATTAAATGCTTTTCTGTATTTGATAGAACAATGAGGTCGTATGCTTTCGAAATCAGTTTGGTCATGTTGGTGTTGAACTGTCCTTTCATTGGACATTTGTACCATTATTTGCTTGCAAAAATGACAAACGATGGAACTCTTTCCAATTATTAATTTGTACTTATCTGAGTCGAGTTTTGTAGGTCCCTTTGTTCGTACATGTCTACACGTACATGAATTTGTGTATGTATACAGCGTTGGCGACATAGTGTTTGGTTAATGCGTTCATAATTAAGTTTTTTTCTAAAGCTTATCATATGCACAAAATTAAAAAAAACAAAAGTTGCTTGTGTGAAGGTATTCCTTTTTGAAATTAAGGAACTTGAATTTTAGATATAACGTATTTGTACATTTATGTTAAACACGATTTAATTTATATTTTTCAAACAATTTTTGTATACATATTTGTAATATACATGTATGTGCTTACCTGACTACTTGGTTATCATTATGTGTGACTTGAAGAATATTCAACCATGGATAGGTAGAAGTCTTTGGAAAAGCATCAATGTTTGTTGTATATAAGTTAGACAAATATAGTGTTAGCATCGACATATTATATAAAAGAAAACAAGGTTTCGTTACCTTTAGATACTTGATATGGTTTTACGTAAATCAACTGACTTGTAAGAAGGTCTATAAAACCTACATTGACTTTGATTATATCATGACTCCTGACCGAAACAATGAACATAAAAGAGAAAAAATAAATATATAAATATCCTGTCTGATTATATCTCTTCTATTCTGATACTGTTCGCGATCCCTCTGCTTGTGTAGTATAGTTTGTTGTTAACATGTGCATATTAGCTGATCTCAAGACTAATGCATTCGTCTCTGTTTTTTATTTCTGGAATTTGTGAAATCAAAGAATACACACATATGTAAAAACCTGTATCAAAAGTTGCTTCAGTATATTTACATTAAAAATTTCATTGTCACGCATAATTAAATACCAGACATTCTTGTCTTTTCAAATAGAAATCTAATTATTGAAGAAGTGGCTTTAGTGTTCCTTGTCTTGTTGAGTACAAAAATCCCGAAAAAAATTTGTATATCTTGATTTATGATATTTAAACTGACATTTGGTTTCCTTAATCAATATAACCCATTATTGTATCATCATTGTCGAAGTCGATTTTTAATCAGTGGTCAGTTGATGTCAAAGAAGAATGCTAGATTTCTCATAGTTATGATTTGATAATTTGTCTAAATATCTCCGTTCTATGTTTTATGCACTTAAACAGAGTATATCTTCAAAGTTTATTTCTAAATCACATATATGTACATGTAAGTGGACTTTGCAATGATTTTTTATTTGTTTTTTGTATAAGTTCACGTCTGTTTTTTCTTTATGGTAAGCACCCAGTTAAAATGATGAAAATGTATCAGCCTGCACGAAAGGATTAACAGACACAGACATCAAAACAAATTCATAATGAACTAAACATTCGATAGACAACATGAAGATAGAGTATGACGCCATTTTAATATCAAAATCATTCTACAAAACAAACTACGCAGTTTAAAAAAAAAATGTTTTTCTTTTGAAAATTTTATACTATTAAAATTCAACAAAGAAGCCGACGCAATACAAGAAAACCCCAACGTTGGCCTTAAGTTTATAATTTAGTGTCATTGTGCTATCTTGCTTATTTCAGTTAATATTTCATAAAAGCGTTAATTCATCTGCTAAAAGCAAGTCATTACTTTCAATTTATTTAGTGCAATGTGTGTTTCTTATGTTAAAATATAGATACAATGACTGATTTCAGTGGGATACAATTAATGTCAATCAAAGTTCATTTTGTGCATCCCGTTATTTTGAATTGCTGTCATCACCTGTATATATATTATGCATAGACTCGAAATTACGGTTCAATTATTATAACATTCCTTTTTTTTTCAAACTTCTTCATGTTCTAAATTCTAGAAATTTGTGATTATATGTTTATGGGGAGAGAAAAACAATCCCAGCTCTATGTAAGACTGCACGGTGGAAAAGAGACCGTCAACTTATAACATCGAGAGCGTCAACCGCAGTGCGTGTTAAGAATGGTAAACTGTCATGTTAATGTTCAAAGATGTTCTGATTCAAGCTTAAATGTTATAGAAGTACAATATTGTATTGAATTGAAATGAATTTAATTGAATTTTTAATTCCAGAATACGGAGGACATAACACACGCGTTCATTGATTCGAGCAACAACAGATGAAGCTGTCGCATTATTTTGATCCCGATCTTTTAGCTTTCAAGCGTTGTAAATAGGTAGCGTCTGAGATCAACCTGGTTTCTTGATGAGCTTATTGGTACTCAGTCCTCTAGTTTTATATGTTGTTTTAAGTGTCGTAGTATTTCGTTTTTTTTATAACAAAGAAATGTTTTGCAATAAAACTGTGTTTCTCATATTTCTAAGTTTGTGGAAATACTTTCTCATAGCAATAAACGAATATGCTTGATATATGTCGATAAGAAAAACAACGTAGCGACATAAAAATCAAAAAGACATCTAGAGGTCAATGCATAATCTTCAAAACATAGACAAACATTTGTACTTTTGTCAAGACATAAATAACCCTCGTCTTCAAAAGTGGAGATTAAATGCAAAAGAAATGTTCACGACATGTCATTATTACCAAATTACCAAAAAGAAAAAAGAAAAAAGCAGCAAACAAAAATCACCCATTAAGAAACAAAGACACAGTTCCTGACTAGGGAAAACACGTAAGTAAACTTATAGATGGATAACAAAGATGTTTGAGAAATCAATCTGATGTTTTGCGATCAGTAGAATGATAGAAGGTATATAGAATAGTATACTAAAAAAAATCAGTCAATATACTAGTAACCTGAATCATAATACCATATAATTGAATGCTTGCGTTTTCAAGGACTTAGTCTGATATAAAATAATGCGATTATCTGAGAAACTGCTGCAAGCTCTTGAATACCGAATTAGTACGGACATGTATATCTGATATGATTGTAAAGTTGATATATTACTGCTACGGTGGGAGAAATTGATAATTTCCAAATTTAAAGCGACTCGTTTGTGCTGCGATCACCGCTGATGTCAAATTCGAGGTATAGGTCTAAAAATGAAGCGGATGAAGCCTTGTCGATTATTACTTTAACTTCTAGTTCTGAAGGATCTAGTAATTGAACCCAATAAGAAATGTTTGGATTTTTTAAAAGAAAAAACATCATCATTTCATCTGATTGTCAGATCAAAGGATCGTGCTTCTTTGATCGTCACGTGTTTGACAAGTGTATGAAGGCAACCCTACTCATATGACAACAAGAAGAGGTCAGGAAAGCTAGAAACATGAAAGATAATTTTATAACATATAACCGAAATAAGGTTGTTTAGAAACAAGATTTAATAACAGCAGTATAGTTTATCATTTTGATCTTTCAATATGGTGTGAGTCAAAGCATAATAATAATAATTTTATTTGCAAAGTACACTCATATGGGCCAAGCAAACAACAAGAAATATACTATACAAATTACAAGTATAAACATTATACGAAAAATAATTATGAAATTGTCACGTTTATAAACTTTACAGATGGCTTAATAAAGTCACGAGCTGCTGTCCAATGATAAGATACATGACTTAAGGTTGTCTTAGCTTTGATTTGTATAACTCGGTTTGATGTGATGAACTTTTTAATGCAAGTGATCTCTCAGAGTTGAGCACAGTTAAAATCTAGAAAAAAAATTATATTTATCAGCACGTTTATTCCAAAATTACCAAACATTTAGTCTCTAAGTGCATTTCTATTCGACGAATATTCGAAGGAAATGAGAAAACTACAATGTAGTATTGCGAACATAAAATAGGTTCATTTGTGAATATGGTCCAAAATCTTATTTTTAAGTCAACGGGAAACCCCAAATACCACTTGGACAAAGGCATGCGCAAAGAATACTGCCATAACGAGTTAAACAAAAAGTCACTTCATAAATTGCGCAAGTCCGAAGCGCTGATCCTTAGATTCATCTCCATCCGAAACGATGTATTATACGTCTATTTTAAACTATCATTGAAATCAAATAATATGTCAGGTAGCAGGTGTGGTCAAAGTGTTGACCGACAAAATGATGCCACCACGATTACAACATTTCATTTCTTGATGGAGTGGGATAAAAGAAACAAGAGCCAATGACGTTAGAATCGAACTTTGTAAAAATTGTTTAGTGCAATATATAAAGGTTATGCTTATGATGATGAAAAAGACAACGGTAGGTTTAGGAACAAAATCTTAATGCCTGCGTCTAATGCCACTAACATTTAGTCCAACAACAAATAGAAATTGAAATAAAATATACAATACAGTTTGCTACATAAAGTGAAATTGTATTTTATAAACTGTAAATATTGCACTTTTGTTTCAAGTAAAATAAATAACTTATTACATTCTAAATTTCCCTAGTTTACTTAAATAAAAAGCACCGAAAGTTTTTAATTATTGTACATTTCGCTTAAGTAGTTACAGTTCTTTATTCACAACAGAAGAATCTAACATCATTAAGTGCGGTATCGTCGAATCCCGCTCCTTGGGCAGCTTGTATTTTAGTCTTTACACCACATATGGCACTGTTCACTGGACAAGCGTCACTCCATTCACCGTAAGAGCCATATTTGCCATACCCGGGAGGAAAGCTTAAATCAAAGTCAAACAAATTATCTTTAAAAGATCTGCATCTGAATCTGACGTAGTTGGCACCTGTACTGTCTTTTGTAGCCTACCAAACAAAAACAAAATAAACATGTGCTGAGTTCATTTAACTTAGTATAAATTTATGAATTTTGTGTGGCGCATATGCAAACTGTTGTCATCAAACGCTACTTAAAAAGAGATATAGTTGGCAGTGTCATCCACTTTCATACAGTTTCGGAAAATTAAAAAAAATACATATCAGTGCATGAGATATGGTTTGTGAACTTTTAATTAGATACAAAACTAAAGTTTTGATAAGCAAAAAATACAGAAGATTTAGGGATATTAAAACACTATGAACCTAAGTAGAATATGCAAACGTCTAATTAATCAATCTTTGAAATGTATCTTCTATATGATTATTCTGTAGAAAATCAAACTCACACTAATTTGCTCTGTGTGTCCGATAATTTGCAACCTTAATTATAGAACTGTACTTAAACAATGAACTTCAAATAAATAAGGTCGAATCTAATAAAACCAATTTCAAAGTACGACTGTATGATTGTAATAAACGGGAATGAACAACATCATATAAAATGTATAGCACATATATATAAGAAAATGTGGTATGAGTGCCAATGAAACAACTCTCCATCCAATTTTTTAAAGTAAACCATTAAAGGTCAAAGTACGGCCTTCAACATGGAGCCTTGGCTAACAACGAACAGCAAGCTATAAAGGACCCCAAACATGACTAGTGTTAAACCAACGGTCGAATCTATATAAAAAACCGACAAACTAGAAACACTTATGAACCACAAACGACAACCACTGAACATCAAGGTTCCTTACTTAGGACAGGTGCAAACAAATGCATCGGGTTTAAACACGTACACAATAAGTTTACAAATCTTTACCAGATACCAAATGACATAGAAGTAAACAGCTATGGGTCAACGTACGGCTTTGAAAATGAGCAAAACCCATACCGCACAGTATGTGCATGAGCCAGCCAAGTATAGGATCTTCAGGTCAACTGTGGTAAAATGATGCTATATATATGAAATATTGATGAGAAAAGGTACATGTATAATATTCTGGTGATTATTTTGTCTCTGTAAACATGTTACACTGGTTGAGAGAATATAACGTAATCTTTCGTATTCAATCAGCGCACCAACAGATGAAGTAAATATGTATATCTCCCTGTTGGTAGAATAAATGTCAAATGAAGTTAAAAGTTAAGGTGGTATGGGTGTCTTCCTCCATCTTGGATTGTAAAAAACAGAGAACCAAAGGTCCAGATTTTTTATCAAGTTAGCAAAATTTGATGCAGGAATGCAGATATTTAATGTGAATTTTTATTTAAAAGAACTAATTCATAAGAATATAACTTATAAATATTGATATTTTTGCAAATGATGATTATTTTTGGTTGTTTTTAAAAATAAATTAAATTGGCATTTTAAGGGGAGGTAACTCTAAAACAGTGCATTTTCTGAAGGATTCTACATAGAATTTTCCTATTTTGTATTTTAGCCGGAAAAAACGTACGGTGACCCTATCTTTTCTTTTGATATTCTCAAAGCATTGTCTGAAAGCTATTTTTTCCTTAATTTTTCCTTAAGTATTTAACAATTCTATCATTTTGTTTAGTTTCTAATCACAAAATTTTTTTTTCCCTGTATAATCCATACAAAATTTGTCATTTTGTCACGCCCTGTAGCTTGAGAAAATGCGCGGTGACCTATCATTTTTATAACATTTTTCAACATATATCAATAGATACTACATTTTGGCAAAGTATGAACAAATTCTATCATTTTTATTTTAGACTCCCATACCACCTTAAAGAGCTTTGGTTGAGGAATAAATATGTCGATAGATTAAGCCAAATACAACTTAGGTTATTTATCCCTGGGATACGACCAACACTCTCTTCCTTTTTGTTATCATTTTGACAAGGTGTCGGCCTCATCGTGTTTTCCAAAAGATGGAAATAAGTTTTTTACGCAAAAACCAGAAGATAAGTGAAACTAGATAGATGAAAACACCAAAAATTCAAAACAGAACAGCTGAATCTAAGGTCAATTTTGCCTAAAGCAATTGTGGCATTAATTTAGTACAATCGCATAACATTAGCTTTAGTACATTTACATAACATCGGTTTTAGTACAATTTCATTGATAATGATAAGAAATTATACTGTTAAAATGTATCATCGGCATCATGCCAATATCCAAACCCTGGTAACTGGGCTTAATGAATATTAAATGAAACTATGGTAACAATCTAAGAGCTACAATGGCATACCAAGGTTTTTGATTGATCAGTTTCTCTAATTCTTACCCTGATGTTTTTTTTACATCAATGTTTTAACTTTACTAAGGTAGTAAATGTATGAAAATTACGTAATTTTCAGTATGTTAAACTTATACATGATATTAAATGTTACAGAAAAAACTCGCGATTATAAGAACAATATCTACCTCTGGCATTACAATTTTTTTTTTATTTTGTTTAACAGAAAAGTTTAAAAATTCAAAAATTCAAAATCAAACACAGGTAATTTTAACATATTCGATTTCACTTAGATTCTTTATTGCATGAATGACGGACACCGAGTAATGTTTATAGATCAAAAGTGCTAGTCTGTTTAAGTCCCCATAAAAAAAATCTTTTGGAATAGGAAATACGAAATATTGTCCCCTTGTAATATTTCTTGAAATCAGAAACAGAAACATTATTATATAGATATCAAAGTACAAAGACAAAAATAAATACATTAACAACTTATCACCTAGCTTAGAATTTCAAAATTTGAGTTCAATGCATATTTCATATTGCAAATTATCTGTATATCCATACAGACATTTTGTAATGGTCTTAATTAATTAAACTTACAAAGGAGATTTAAACACAACAAACATGTGGTTTGTTTTGCAAGAATTTTTAGTATATCATTCATAATAAAATTCGTTTAGATTTCTAATAGCTTAAATCGAGAAAATATTTGTTACATTTTTAGATTTAATCAACTTACATTGTATTTCTCTACTTGTAGAGAAAATGAGGTAAGAAATGTCTTAGCCGGACAAAGTGCTTCCCCTGTCCAATTTCCCCATACCTGCTGACCAGAACTTGCCGTGTCACCACAACGATCACTCCCTCTACTCCCACAGATAATTTCTATGTCATTCAGTTCTGTCTTATCTGTTAAATGTGGTCCTTCGATCTGTAAATAAATCTATTTAACTGAAACAAATGCGGGTCATAAACCAAAACTGGGGGAAACACTTGATAGTATAAGAGGAAACAAAACGGAACAACACAAACACTGGACTGCTAAAAAAACCGCCAACATACATAAACACGGACTATGTGATAACAATTGCCATATTCCTGACCTGGTTCAGGACATTTTAAGAAACAATGGCCTGCCGAACCTCCCGCTTATATAGCAATGTTAACAATACCGATAAAAACAACATTACGTGACAGGAATAAAGTACAAATAAATACAAGGACATTCAAGACAGAGAAATACATTAAAATGAATATAATAGTCCATTTCACCATGTAATCCACAGAATAACAACGAACATCTAAGATTAATTTGTGACAAAACACAATTACAGCACAACAGAATAATGAACTATGCGTCACACGAATGTATCAACGCCACAAAAAGTGACGTCACAGGTAAATTTCTAAAATTACAATAGGAAATTGGGATTAAGTTTGTAATGGTGTTATTTGATGTTTTTTCTAACCATTACAAGAATATTAATATAAAATTGTGTTAGTAATGGTGTCATTATTTGTATCTTAAAACCATGGTGTTTCACAAATGAATCATGTGCATATAGTTACTTTTAACCTAAAAATCATATAAATGAACTAGATGATTAATATCTTTACTTTTACATACATAAAGAAAAAGAAAAATAGAATTAAAACCATAAACGATAAGACATAAAACAACATCCAACAATAACTACATATGGAACATCATAACTAAATACATGAATGTTGGATGAACAAATACCGAGACACGTCTTATATCAATGCGACTTTACACTCAGCAAAACAGTCATATTTGGGAATAGGTCATGTTCGGTAGTTAGAAGACCAGACGACGTAGATGATAAACCACAATCTAAGACGTGGTAAAAATGTCGTTAGTTAGTTTAGACAAAGAAACATCATTAGATCAACCAATTCGTGATGGTGTCCATAATATTTACGGAGTGTTAATTTTAATTTTTCCTTTTCATAACTCTGTTGGAGCACACTCCTGTATATGAAGTCCGTATAGTTTGAACATGCACAAGTATAACGTATGAACTGAGATATGTAAACACCATACGATGGGGCAGAGGGTATGTTACTGTTGAGAAATGGGAAGTTGATAATTGGGAAGTTAAAATCGTCCCGTTTGTCATAGATTTTAGTGTGAAGTCGTCTATCTGTGTCAATATTGAGTAAACGATCAAGGTATGAAGCAGTCCTCCTAGTATCAGTAGTATCCTTAATTTTAAGTTCACTTGGATATATGAGATGTAAGTATTGGCTGAAATACGGGTTATTCAGTGAGAGGACATCATCAATATATCTGAAAGTGAAATTAAAGAATTTCACAAGGTGCTTGTTCTGTATGTCTTTTAGAAGGTTTTGAATGAATTTTGCTACATACGAGTACAAAAACAAATCAGCCAGTAGAGATGTACAATTAGTACTGTCTGTAATACCGACTGTCTGTTGAAATATCAATCCTCCAAACTCAACAAATATGTTGTCCATCAAAAAGTCCAGCATTTTGATAATATCATCTCTTCAGTATATTTTATGGGTAGAATCAGTGTGGCTCTTCACAAAAGTAGAATTATTATAACCAAAAACAAGAAATTTGTATCTACGATTTCCATTTTTATAGAAAGCTCTGTTTAATGAGATGTTGAAGTCGATCTTTTAATTGAGCATGGAGAATAGTAGTGTAAAGCGTAGACAAATCAAAAGTTTTAATGATGCTGCAAAATTGCAGAAATTTGGATCTAAGATTTAGCAGTAGATCTTTAGAATTTTTAAGAATCCACATCACTTTAAGACTACTGCTGGAATATATCTCATTTAAAATTGATGCTATTAGTCAGAATAGCATTAGTTAAGGTACACCATAAGCTAAGAATATTGATAGGTAATTGAGCTCCTTTTGAGATATTTTTTTTTTAAATGATGGGAAAAGGCTGCCTCGGACTTTTGTCTTATATTTGCCTTGGTATTATTTGGGCCTAAAATCGAAAGAAAAGTAATCTAGAATCTGTTTCAATTTTGGTAAAATACCTTTTATGGGACATTCAATTCTTTTATGAAAAAACATGGGTGTTATGTAGCAAAACATTTTACCCTGTATCGTAGAAGAAAAACCAATGGAGTTTGAACATCTGACAAAAATTCATAAACCTGGCCTGAGTACATCCTTAAACGATTAATTACAAACATGTATTGTATGATCTTCTGATTTGACGTACTGATATTTATTCATGTTTTGAGAACCTTGTGATTAGGTTATTGTATTTTGTCACTTCTAATAATTCTCCTTTCCCCTGCTGGTGGACTGGACTTGGTGTATTGTGAACTTTAAATGAGTTAAAGACACTTTGTAATCTGTGGAACGTGGCTTTGTACTTATACTCAATTAGATATTGATACTTCTTTATTGACTGATTTGCTTGCTCTCTTTGATGATATTTTGAGGGTTTTTTTAACTTCAGATTTTAATAATTTTAGATTGCCATTGAATTGGTCGAAATACTTGTGACCCCCGGTGAGAAATATTTACACATATAATTTATATTATTGAATCAAAATAAGGTATGTGTGTGCATGTTTAGGTGCACATCTGGGGAAAGCCCCTGCATCAATGTGGAGAATGACTTATGAATTGACATAATGGTATGGGACACTACATGTAATCAGCAAGGAGATTCTAAAATATGTGATGTTAACCTATTATATAAAAAAAATGTGTATGATTACCAATGAGACAACTCTTCAAAAGAGACTAAATTTCACAGAAATTAACAACTATAGGTCACCGTACGGCCTTCACAATGAGCAAAGCCCATACCATATAATCAGCTTTAAAAGTCCCCGAAATGACAAATGTAAAACAATTCATACTAGAAAACTAACGGCCTAATTCATGTAATTCATGTGCAAATAAAGAACAAAAAACAAATAGCAACAGAAGACAACCACTGAATTACAGGCTCCTGACTTGGGACAGCCACATACAGAATGTGGAGGGGTTAAACATGTTAGCGGGCGCACAACCCTCTATCTAATCTGGTGTAACAGTGCAACATGAGAAAAAACTATAAAAATCATATAAAAAAAGCTTAACTCATGAAATGGATACAAATAGAAATACAGGTTTATTCCACCATTGTCTGCATAAGGAAATACATGTACCAAGTAAGGAATATGACAGTTGTTTTCCATTTGTTTGATGTGTTTGACCTTTTGATTTCGCCATTTGATAAGGGACTTTCCGTTTTGAATTTTCTTTGGAGTTTGGTATTTCACTGTTTATAGACGATTTGATGTTAACTTGGTTTACATTTACTGCTCGCACAATTAACCAAATAGTTATTTTATTTTGACGATAAATGTTACGATTTTTAGTATAAAGTAAAGATATTCACCACGTGTAGTTGATAGCTAATTGTAGAAGTTAAATAGTCTTAACTTAACGTTTTAATTATAATTATTTAACGATTATCATAGAAGTATACATACTTTCATTCTGTAACCAACAGCATAATGACCTTTTCTACAAAATTCTTCCTTTGCCCAATTACCAAAATATCCACCATTTGTTACAGACAATATCTTATTATAGCCTGAGATAGTAAAAAAATACCCTTCCGCAAAAGGTTCTTGACTAGCAGCAGTATATACATTTTTTCTCGTCAATAATATTTCAAACCTATCATTGCAAATTCTTGCGTATTAAACAAATGTAATCATATGTATAAATGAAAAAGAACGAAACTTCCAAAAGATTTTAAAAGTAACTGACACAAATCCTATGTACTTAAAACAAATATTGATAAAAACAACCCCTTACAAAGTAAAGCGTGTTATCCTTCAGTGTATTATCAGGTTTATTACGGTTATTTAAAAAAAATGTCTTCCGATCTTATAAAGATTGCACCAGCTTTATATTTTTACTTAAAGGTTGCAACTTTATGTCGTGACCAATTGATATATAATTCATTATGGATCATGATCATAAGTGCAAGTCTAATTAAACAAATGTTGAGTATTTATCAACAAAATGAACGAGATAGACTTCCAGAACAATACTGTATCCAAATTGTCTTCCACATAATTATAATGCACACAATCATATTGCAGTTTAATGGACTTATGTTTAATATTTGACATGTTTGAAGCATAGTTTAAGTATATTAGAAAGACTTTTCATATTCAGTTGCTATCAGGTAATTGTTCATCTTTTGAATTTAAAAAAAAGAAAAGAAAAGATATTGTGCTTACATTCATGACACAAAACAAACTAAACGCAAGTACACAAACTCAAAAACAAAGAAAAAAGCCCTGAACTTTGCGAAAATCTAGCCCCACTACAAGTTCAAACGCTGTGAGTATATATGAGAAATTGGCAACAAATAGCTCGTTTAAATCATGTTTAAAGTTAGAAAATTAACATAAGTTTGAAAGAAAAACAGTTGACACTCTCGAGAACAAGCTTGAACTAGTGTCTATTCAATATAAATATAACGTGGTTACTTTAACATGCTCCTTCTACCTTTCTAAAGAAGAAAGGAAGAAAGCAAATCGGACTGTTGACTCTCTCTATTAAATTGTCATCTGATGCAATGGCCAGACTTAAACACATAAATAAATGGAAATATATCAGGGTATCCTAGACTTCCCCTATTATGAACATCTTTCCATTGCCTTTAATTATAAGTAAATTTTAGGTGAAGATTAGACTTACCGACATATTTACGACTGGTATGTAGGATGTTTGAACCTGAAACATTGTCAAAATTCGTATGACAGCATCCAGACTGATCAAGTTTACACTCTTGAGTCGAATTTATATAAGTAATCTCACAACATTTGTCACTGAAAGTCAAACAAAATACTGCACATTGACTCTGAGACATTCTCCCTATGGCTGTGAGATTCACTGACTTGATTTTCTTATTCTTTTCTACTCTAAAGTATTCTGCTCTCGTCTGATAATTTCCAACAGCCGACACCGCATTTTGAAATAGGAAGCTACATATCGAAGCGATAACATATCCTTGCATGTCTGATACAACGAAAAAATCTATGTAAATAAGATAAGTTTTAAAGTTTTAAAACAAATGCTGCACACCACAAATTCATTTGATAACTGCAATTAATCTAGTTATGTTTAAAGTCAAGACAACTTGCTTTTAGACATGATAGATTCAGTTTGATTTATGCTCACACTTAACATATATCATAGGTCTTCAGAGTCAAATGTCAATTGAATTATACCTTGTACATGTAATACGGAGAGAGCTTTTATAGGCTGTGCCTGTTGCTCAATCCTTTTCATATCTTAATGAATAAAATATGTTTAAAATCAAAAACAAATCAAATGTCAATTCATATTAGAAATTTCTGCGTCCCTAACACATCAATTGTCCCTGTAGTATTCTTAGTCTATCTTTGATTCCAGAGATAAGACTTGTTTATATTAAACACAGTTATATAAAGCATTTCATTGATTAATATGTATGAATTCAAATATTGATTATGAATAACATTTTTATATTTATTTCTTCTGTGAATCATCATATACATTTGATCATTAATAAATACAGTAATGAAAGTGAATTATTAAAGGCTATCTGATATATTGTGAGAAGACAAAGTACCTTATGAATATTCTAAAAACATCCTTCAAAATACATATACCAATTTTAATTACTCCAAAATGTATAAGTGAAACAGAATTATAAAATAAGTATAATAAAATGATGCAATAACACGAAAACGAGATATTTATCAATACATGATGAGATAAGCTGATAATGATAACAAATTACTATACTTAAATTTGTTCATAGATTGAAATAAACTTAGACAAAACAAACGTTACATGGATAGGTACTAAACACATAGGCAAGACAAATTGTGTGTAAAGTGGGGACTGTCATGCAGCAAGAGTGCCTTCAAACTATTGGGCCGATGTTTTGTGTTGATTAAGACAGAATATTATACTATCAATACCAAAATCTAAGTTGTGTTTCTCGAATTCAAGAAATAGAAAAAAACATATTACATAAATGGTCATAACAGTCACTTTCCCAATTTGATAAAGTAACAATTACAAAATTATAAATTATCAAATAATATCAAAATTGAATCATCCGTTCATGTCCATCCCATGTCCAGATGACAATATGGTACGTCAAATAAATAATAAAATTTATTCATTCATTTTGGATGATGAACCTTAAAAAAATGAATGGGATCATCTATGTCACCAATACTACAAAGGAGTCCACTATCATAAAATGCAACGACCAAATATGGAAATGATGAATCAAAATAACCATGCCAGATTTTTTTATTTGTTGGATACATTTTAAGTTCACACGACGTCTGAAATAGTAAAATATTTTGTACTAGCTACAAAACAGTAGAAAAGCTCGACACCATGATTTTGTTGTTTTTATGCTTTTGTCATGTTTTTGTTTTCTGGTTCTAAAAATTCTTAATAATAATCTTTATTTGTCATATACGTAACATTATACGTGTGACATAAACAAAAGTAACAGCAACAATAAAATAACTGAGTTGAACACACACATATCTATATATATACAAGTAAAACTAACTAAGAGTCCCCTGTCCTCAGCTCTAAAGGAACCTGTTTTTTTCACTTGGTTTATATTAGAAAGATTTAGTAGGACTACTAGTTTTTCAGTATCAGATAGATTTGAAAACATAGGATTATCTATTGCCCTGTCATTAAAAAGTTTTATACGTAAAACATTATTAATTTGACAGTGGAGGAGAAAGTGATTTTCGTCTTCTAAGGTTTTACAAGTTGGACATGTTCTATTGTCTCGAGGTATTTTTAGATATCTGCCCTTCTCAATGAGCAAATTATGGTCACTAATTCAAATTTTTGTAAATAAACGTCTAGTTTCAAAATTGTGATATTTTTGATAAAATTCTTGGTCTTGTTTGACTTTAATATTTTTGTAAAGAAAAAGTTTGCTATTTTCGTTCAAACTGTTAATTTTATTTTCCAGTAGTTCTGAATAAAATTTACTTGTAATATTCTTAATCCAAGTCTTTAGTTTGTTAACTTGTTCCATATTGTGACAGGACATTACTTTTTGTATATCAATATTCATTATATTAATCAACTTAACTAAATTACAAAACTGCAGGATATTTTGAGTTGTCTTTTTATTGAGGAGGTTTTGGAAAACAACTGTAACGATATTGGATGTCGAACTGATTTTTTATTTAGTTGAATTTACAATGTACATATTATTAACGATTCAAACAATGAGAAGAAAGAGATAGAGTAATGAATGTTAGAAATATGTATGAACGAATATAAAAACAAACATGTTGATTGTAAAGAATAGAACAATATAAAATGTGCTCATATTGTGTACTAAATAATCAACAATTAACCAAAGACAACAGTTATGAATATGCAGTTCTATTATAAGCAGCAAATACCAAAACCATTATAAAATAGAAGGGCACATACAACAAGCACGCAGACACGTTATATTGCATCGACATAGAACGAGCACCATACCCTGCAATACAACAGGTTTTTAAAAAGGGTACTTTTACTAATAAAACAAATATTCACCGGAACAAATGTACATGTACACACTTATCTCGTAGGAAAAACTCTCAAGTTATAAATGTAAGAGCATGTCTTTCAAACGAATAATCAACTTTAAAGCTATACATGTATATAAATTGCGTCGGTCGAGAAATTAAAATTTAATATTCCGTTTTTTCTTTGTGAATGTAATTCCCTTATACGACAAATCCGTTGCTGTCTGGCATTCATGTATACAACTTACAACTTACAAACTTATCATGGGTTGATTTTTACTTACACCATCAAGACGACCGGTGCCACATGTGAAGCAGAAATTGCTCACCTTCCGGAGCTCCAGAGTTCATCCCGGTTTTTGGTGGGGCTCGTGTTGGTCAGTTTGTAGTTTTATACAGAGTATTGATGACTTTTTCGGTTGTTTTTGGGGTTTTTTTTTTCATGGGATAGTCAGTTTTTCTTCTGTTTAAGTTTTTAATGTTTCATTGGTATCATCCGCCTTTTATAACGGTCAGTCATGCAGGTATATGAGACAACAGTCTCATGAAATTAAAATGATTAACTATCTTATGCATCCAGAGACTCATATGGTTTACTGTATGCATTACGTTTTCTCATTGGTTTTGTCTCTAACTTTAATCGCGTGAAAGCGGCTTTCATTTTAAAAATGATATCCGTACGTGGAAAGAAAATGGATTATTCTTTTGTAATATTAAAACGGTCGATACCGATTTCGTTGTATCAATAAAACAATTCCCAACGAAATATTGTTACAAATATGCAACAAGTAGATTTTTTGTTATTATTTAAAAGTAAACATCTATTCTCCTAATGATATAGAACTTGATAATATACATTATTTGATTGATTTTTGCTTGCCTTACGTCTGACGGTAAATATAGTATGCATATTAAAGACGAAAACAAATGAATAATTAATGCAATATATAGGTTGTGTACGGTAGAACGACCGGATGAAAGGTTTGAAATTTTTTTAGATAAATTAAAATGAAATAAATTTTGCTGCAGGGACCGGAAGATAAACAAACGATTAACTGGTATTTGTTAAAACATGAAATAGGAAAACAGAAATTATAAAATAGATCTAAATTATCAACTGTCAAAAGAATCATCAAAGATCAATTTAACATTATGTAGCATCAACGTGTAGCTCAACGCGACTTGGAAATATTAATAGAATATTCTTCGAATGCTTTAAAAAATATCAATAAAAGCACAGAGTTCCAATGTCCCCCGCGTTGCACATACTTTATAATTCAAAGGGGCATAATTCTTTTCAGAAAAGTCGATTGTCCGCTATTACAGAACTTGTCCGAGATATTGCTGATATTAACCTGTAGTAAAAGTTTTATACAAATCTGGCAAGAATTGTACCTGTGAGAGCGCTCACAAGACCGGACGGACAGACACACGGACGCCCGGTAATTCTATGTCCTCCGCAACGCGTTACGCGGGGGACAGAAGAAGATGTTGTAAGATTGCAAAAAAGTTAAATCACAAAAATACCAAACTCCGAAAAACACCCAAAACGGAAAGTCCCTAATCAAACGGCAAAATCAGTAAAAAAAAGTACAGAGCCACGTCATATGTAACAAAGAAACACAAAAAGGCATATAGACAAAGCACTTTAGCAAAAATGAAAGACAAGAATACAAAAATTTAACATAGCACAATAACACAATGACGGGATGTATAAGTACAGAGCCAAGTGGTATGTAACAAAGAAACACAAAAAGGCATATAGACAAAGCATATCAGCAAACATGAAAGACAAGAATACAAAAATGTACCATAGCACAATAACACAATGACGGGATGTATAAGTACAGAGTCACGTCAAACGGATATCTCCAAAAATAGACTAATCAGTAAAATTAATATTAAAAAAACAAATAAAGTACACATAATCTATATAGTCCGGCGGCTTTGTAAAAAATTGTGCACATCCTGTTACAAGCATGAAATTTAGCATAGACCTTCCTCAACTATTACTCTTTTATTTCAGATAGGGAGGCATTTGAAAAAAATGTCTCACTTCCGGTAAAATCCAAAATGGCGGACGTTATACTTAAATCAGCCCAATATCGAAGACTAGCGTGTAAAAATGTCCTATTATCATGCTACTATCATAATATTTGGTACAGACCTTTGTGTTTTACTACTTTTGGATAAATTAAATAGATTAGATGTCTTCAGAAACCCAACTTCCGGTTAAAATCCAATATGGCGGACATTGTACTTAAATAAGCTTATTTTTTAGGGAGGGTAATTGAAATGTGTTTTAACGTATTGCTACTATAATTACATTGTGTATGAACCTTTCTTTGGTGCTTCTGATGGAGACAATGTATAAGACATATGTCTTAAAAACCCTTACTTCCGGAAGTATCCAAAATGGCGGACAGAGAAATATCAATTTTTTATTCAAATTTTCAACTTTCTTCAAAATGTAAAGAAAATGATTTTATTTTGTGCTGGTCATTAAACTTTTGGCTTTAAGTTATCCCCAAAACCACTTATTCTAGCATGTTGTAAATGCTAAGATATAAAGTTGACACTTCCGGTAAAAATATGACGTAAATTTTAAAGATGAGTCCTCAAACTATTTCTTCGATGTAGAGTTTTGGATAGATTGATTAAAACAAAATAAAATCACTATAGTACTAAAAAATATTTAAAACTACTTCTATTTGGCCAAGAATACATGCTTATTCACAATCACCACCACATGCACACAAGGCAGTGCACGGGAGACCCGATTTTACACATTAAAAATAACCGCGGAATCCTTTCTTACATCCATAATGTACAAGCTTCTGAAAAAATGATGAGGTCTCAGAAAGAGTTTTTTTTAAAGGGACCCTCTTTGTCCCTTCGCAATCCATTAGTGACAAGACTAGGTAGCATAAGAGTCAATCCAAAGCTCGTCTCACTAAACACCTGCATTAGTATATTTTACATGCTTGAAAAGACTAGAACAAGTCGTGGGAATAGCTTCACTTAAAATGAGATTTCCCTTTTGTGCAAAAATTGACTTTCTTGGTTCGTTTATCATGTTAGATCTGATAAGTTTGTACAGTACCACCCCGGTGATTTAGGCTGATCAATCATCATTCTTTATGTTAAAGTCACATCTTCAAATACCATTAATGTCTCCCACGCAGTCTTTTTTTCCTTTTCAAGCAAAGAGAGAACAGTATCACAACCCGTCATAAGGTATTGGTCAGAAATAAAAGTGTGTGATCACTCATTGCCTAGTGCATTTGAAAGGCCATTGATAGATATTAATCCAAAGATTTTTGCCTCCCCAAATACAATCAATAGTTCGTCTGCCCCTTTGTTACGGAATAGCGAAATACTGGTAGTTTTAAAGCTGCTAAAAGAAGCAAGGGCAACATTTAGGGGAAAGGGAATACACAGACGAACCCAGGATTAAAAACATCCTCAAAGATGGGAAAGTTTTCTGAGAGAAATACAATTTTGAGTACAAGGTAGTTGAAGCAACAAATGCTCAGGATGTTTAGTGTTATCCACCACTTGATGATGTTTCAAGTTTAGCACCATGTTTACACGAAGAGACTGACACTAGAATCAAGATAGATGTGTCTGATGCAGTGAAACATAGACTAAACTGAGTCATGACTCAAACAGTCGATACTGATGTCATTGCTGTTTCGCTATTCCGTGACATAGGGCAGACAAACTTTGGTTTGCATTTAGAGGGGGAAAAGTATAAGATATATATCAATCAATGACCTTTCAAATGCACTAGGCATTAAAAGATAACACGTTCGCTGGAAAAGGAACTGCGTTGGTGACATTAATGGAGTTTGAAGATGTGACTATAGCATTTAGAATGATGATTGACCAGCCAACATCACCATATGGATTTGATGTTTAATGTCATTGAAAACGATACGTGGTTTTGTTGGAAGATAAAAAAAAAAGAAACAGATTAGGTTAACAAGGCAAGAAAATATGTGTTTTTGCAGAATTTATTAAGATGTGAGAAACAATACCAATGTCTTTGTAAATGTTGGAAATCAGCTCTCCGATTGTGAATTGCGGCCTACTGAGTATGCTGATTGGGTATTATGTCCTTACCTAAATAAAATACCTTGAAACTGAAATACGAGTGGATGAAGTCTTGGATGCGTATGGTAGTTATAGCAACAAATGGTCAGGATATTCTATCTTATCCACCACGTAATGTATTTCAAGTTCAGCACCAAGTTCACATTTAGAGGCAGACACTAAAATCATGGTGCATGTGTCTGATGCAGTGAAACACGCACTTAAACGAGTCATGATTCGAACAGTCGTTAATGATGATGTTGTCAATACTGTTTCGCTATTCCGTGACATAGGGGTAGACGTTGTGTTTGGGAGGGCAAAAGACTTTGGATTAATATCTATCAATGGCCTTTCAAATGCACTAGGCAATGAGTGATCTGGGTGATCTGAAACACTTATTGTTATCCATGTCTTTACCTGTTGTGATATGGTTCTCTCTTTGCTTGAAAGGGGGGAAAAGACTATGTGGGAGACATTGATTGCATTTGAAGATGTGACTTTAACAAAAAGAATAATGATTAATCAGACTAAATCACCAGGGTTTTACTGTAAGATCGCACAAACTTAGCAGATGAGTATAACATGGTTAACGAAGCAAGAAAATAACTATTTGCGCAACAGGGACGGCTTTTCGAGGCTATTCCCTCAACTTGGTGTAGTCTTTTCCAGCATGTAAATAATGCAATATCCTTAGGCAGGTGTTTAGGGAGACGAGCTTGGGATTGGCTCTTATGCTACCCACTCCAGGCGGGGACAAAGAGGATAACTTTTGAAAAACTCTTTGTGAGGCCTCATCATTTTGTCAAAAGCTTATACATTGTGGATGTAAGAAAGGATTCCGCGGTCATTTTTAATGTGGAAAATCGGGTATCCCGTGCACTGCGATGTGTGCATGTCATGGTGACTGTGAATAAACATGTATTCTTGGCCAAATAGTAATAATTTTAAATAATTTTTAGTACTATAGTGATTTTATTTTGTTTTAATCAATCTATCCAAAACTCTAAATCGAAGAAATAGATTGAGGACTCATCTTTGAAATTTACGTCATATTTCTAACCGGAAGTGTCAACTTTATATCTAAATATTTACAACATGCTAGAATAAGTGGTTTTTAGGATAACTTTAAGCCAAAAGTTTAATGACCAGCACAAAATAAAATCATTTCTTTACATATTGAAAAAAATGAAAATTTGAATAAAAAATTGATATTTCTCTGTCCGCCATTTTGGATATACCCGGAAGAAAGGGTTTTTAAGACATATGTCTTATGCATTGTATCCATCAGAAACACCAAAGAAAGGTTCATACACAATGTAATGATAGTAGCAATACGTTAAAACACATTTCAGTTACCCTCCCTAAAAAATAAGCTTATTTAAGTACAATGTCAGCCATATTGGATTTTAACCGGAAGTTGGGTTTCTGAAGACATCTAATCTATTTAATTTATCCAAAAGTAGTAAAAAACAAAGGTCTGTACCAAATATTATGATAGTAGCATGATAATAACACATTTTTACACGCTAGCCTTCGATATTGGGCTGATTTAAGTATGACGTCCGCCATTTTGGATTTTACCGGAAGTGAATCATTTTTTTCAAATGCCTCCCTATCTGAAATAAAAGAGTAATAGTTGAGGAAGGTCTATGCCAAATTTCATGCTTGTAACAGGATGTGCACAATTCGTCTGAAATATGCTTGTAGCCGCCGGACTAATACTTCAAGACCATCGTGTATTATTTGTGAAGTTATCAACAAGGTCTTGGTATCTTCCGATGAACTTTTTTAGAAAAAGAACGAGACGTTCTTTGACATACTCCTGGTTCATTAACTTTCTGCTCAGACACTGGTGACGTTTAACAAAGTCTTAGTAGGAGCTGCAAGCTCCTGAATACCGAATAAGTTGGGAAATGTATATCCCATATGCAGGTGAAGTTGATATATTGCTACTAAGGTGGGGGAAATTGATAATTTCAAAATTAAAATTGTCTCGTTTGTCATAGATTCTAGTACTGAGATGACCGTGTATGTGAAATTCGAGGTATAAGTCTAAAAATTAGGCGGAGGAAGCCGTGTCTGTTGTTTCTAGTTCTGGGGAATATATTAATGGAACCCAATCATAAAAGTTTGGATTGTTAATGGAAAGAACATCATCATTATATCTGAATGTGAAATTGAATGATCTGGCTTCCTTGATCTTATACACTTGTTTTTGACAAGTGTCTGAAGGAACTCCGACTCATATCAAAATAAAAAGAGGTCGTCAAGAAGAGGCGCATAGTTCGTTCCCATAGAAATGCCGACAATTTGTTGAAAAAGTCTACCTCCAAATTCAACAAATATATTGTCAATCAGAAACTCCAGCATACTGATCACTTGTTCCTCGGTGTAACATGTTTTACCTTTTTGTTCACTATTTACAAAATATGCCTTATGGTATCCCAAAGTAATAAATTTATAGCGTATGCTACCATTTTTATGTTGAAAAGCTTTGTGGAATATTTCTTTTAGACGATTTTTCAATTTCTCATGGGGAATGGTGATATACAGAGTTGAAAATTTTTTGACACAACTAATTTCAGAAAAAAGATCGAGATTTAAAATTATCCAGAAGTTCTTTAGAGTTTTTGAGAATCCACATATGGTTAATACCACTACGCAAGTAAACAGTTTCACCGTATTTCTGAAGACCCTCTTTCACTACGGACAGAATTTTGTGTTCAATTAATGGACAATTTTTTTAGTCGTACATGCAGATGAGCCGGCAATGTACCGTTGTTTGTACGGAAATTTGTGAAGCTTATGTATCCAACACAAACAAGGTAAGTCCTCCGATTGACATAAAAGTTAGCAACAATAGGTCACCGTATGGAAAATAATAAAGCTTATTTCATTTTTGTTTTAAATACATTGTTTAATAAAAGATATATTTGTAATTATACATGTTTTTATTTACCATTTCAATGAATATTATTTCATGAAGAAATCTTCATAACCAATGACACATATACATAATGCATTTGAATTTAATCGTTAATCCAATAACTGCCAAATATTTTTTTAAATGCTCATATTAAGAAATAACAGTGTAACACAGTTGTGAACCATTTTCTAAAATTTCATGTTTAAATTTATTACAGTTATCATAACAGTGCTGTCGGTGGATGCCCCAATGGCTTTCTTAGTGTTTCTACTGCTGCCGTCCAGAACAGTTCTTCGCCTACGCCTATTGGATATTTCAGACTTGATGCACTGTCTAAAAGGGCTCTGAGTTGATTCGTCATATGTTTAGAATCAATATTTTTAAGCATAATCAATAAAAACACATCCCTTCCATGCCGTCGTCTTCTCTCTTGAACAACATCAACCTCCCATTGACACCATTCACTTTTCGCAAAATCATTTGATAAAATAACAACCACTTTCCATGATTTCTCTAGATAGTTATTTATATTTGCAGTAATTGATTCCCCGATTTCAAAATCTCTATGATGAATGCAAAGTTTCATTCCCTCGTCTTGTTCTAGTTTCTTTAGAAATGTTTGGTGAACCCAATGGCGATCTGCATCACAATATACAACAAATGCATGATATTCGAAATCATCTGCATCCTGCAAAGGGAGATAACCTTTTCTTCTGTTATAATTGATTCTCCATAGGTATAAATAGTTTTTAATGTTTGTTTGACACTTCATTATTATCGCAAATATCACAGCTAATACTGTTGCTGACAATAACAAGATAATTACCGTGGTATAAATAGGATTCCATGGGGGACACTCCTTAGACGAGTTTACATACTTTTGAAGTAACGTTCCATCAAGCGATGGTGGCGACCTACATTTATATAGCGTTGGATAACTGAGAAGTTTTACTTTAGTTGATTTAATCTATTCTGTAAACCTAAGTTGATCACACGTGCATACAAAAGAATTATAGCTCAAATCCAGAACTGTTAACGATTTGAGTACGTTTGCAGGAAAGGTGTTTTTGTTTATAATTTTGATGAAATTATCTTTCAGGTTGAGGTTTCTAAGAGACGTCATATTCCGAAATATGTCACTACCATCATTCCAATCTGACAGTCTGTTTGAACTTAAGGTCAATGTCTCGAGTGTTTTTAAGTACGGGAAGACATTTTTTGGAAGAATAAAAAGACTTGTTGAGGATATTATTAAATTTTTCAGCCTTACTAAAGGTGAAAGTATTTGCTGCATTTTTGTTTCGTTTTTAGGGAAAAAATTATGTTCTAAGTTTAGAAAACTTAGATTTGGTGACGAGGAAAAAATAGTCTGTGGATTAAACTCCTCTCTATCAAAATGGAAATTTGCAACGTCCATATACAGATGTGAAAGAGATGAACTATTGAACGCATAGTCGTCTATTTTTTGCAAAGGGAAACCTATTTTCGAGAGTTGTAAAGAATACAAAACTGGGAGGGATGCGAATATATTTGACCGAATTCTCTTCATTGGTATTCTGTTGAGTAAAAGCTTTTTCAATTTTGGCAAACATTGAAAAGCTTTTATTCTTATATCCCCAATGTTATTATCGCTTAAATCTAAAGTATGTACTTTTTTTACTAAACTGATACCTCGTCTATCCTTTGTACACAATTCCGGAACCTTTGGGAGAAGATTTTCATTCAAACGCAAATCCACTAAATCCTTCGAAACGCCTTTTAAATCAATATGTTCAATCTCATTTTTATTCATATACAGCTTTTGCAACTTTTTTAATGGTGAAAATGTCGCACTCTGTAGTTCGGAAAAACTGTTACCATATATTCCAATAGTTCGTATTTCACTGTATGAAAAACTAGTAAACATATCGACTGGAAGGAAAAGCCAGTTATTATTTTTGAAATATAAAGATCGGAGATTTCTTGTTTTCATTTTCCCAACGGATACCTTAATTACATTCATTGCTAAATTTGTTTCTTGAACTATACTCAAACTATCCAGATATTTTAAATTGACAAACGCATCTTCATGAATAAACGTAATAAGATTGTTATCTAATGTTAATTCTTTCAGTCTAATATAGGTCAAATTCTTGAATCCATTTTTATCAATATTCGTCAAGTTTGTTCCACTCATAATAACAGAAAGTATCATTTCTGGAAATTGTGGAATGTAATGCAACTCCCGTCCCCTACATACAGCTTGACGTTTCATTGAACGCCTAATTGTGCATTTACAATTCTGGTGACATTCCTTCTGCATTACATACCCTTTGCCTATATTTAGGTAACACACCGTCAACACAAAAAGGACGTAAATTCTCATTTCAAGAATTACCTGAAATAAAGATCAACCAAATATATTTAATGTCATTTCGCTAGATTAAAAGTTAAAGGGGCACTAGTTGGCAAATGTATGTTCACCGATTTGACTTAAATGCTCATATTAGATTGATAACCATTGTAAAACATGTATCCAATTTCCAAAATTCTAAAACCAACGATTTATAGGGCAAGGTTACGATACTATGTTTGTGTGAATTTTAGCCTAGAAGCCATCTTGTCAACTATCGAGATTACCCCGAAAACAGCCGACGGTCTTATCACACGATATCAACATAAACTTAAATACAATAGATAGTAAATGGAACTTGTACACATGGATCTGTCTATGTTTGTTTTATTTCAATTTTAAAGTTTAACAAATAAGTGATGTCTTTTTGGTTTTAACTGCATAAGAATTTCTGATTTGTGGATTGAATCAGTCAACCAAATGATTTACCTTTGTTTAACTTTGATTAGGTGACATTTTTTTCTTTCTTTTAAAAGTCTGACACGTCAATCATGCATATACGACTTTTGACGATAATAGGTGGTGCAGGTGTTTCTTGATGTGCGATTGAGACTTAAGGTGGTACCCAAAACTTTCACTAAAATTAATTTGGCCCGTTTAATTTTCATAAAATTTTGACACAGTATTTACTTTGACCCTTTAACAAAAATATAAAAAATTCAAAAAATTTGAACCAACCATTTAATCAGAAAAATTACACTGGTTATATAGCAGTTTGACAAACACTTATTTTGATCATTAACATGCTTAATATTCCCTTAACAACACAACGTCATTTGAACGTTCTGCTGATTTTACAGAGTTATCTCCCTGTAGTGTTATTTACCACCTTAATACGTGTTTACAGTGTTATTTAAGCGTTGAATACCTTTGCATTTCTACTTTACCTATTTTTTCCTTTATTGAGAAAGTTTACAACGTACAAAGTTTGTACAACCAACTACAAAAACATTTTGTTCGGCGTCTTTCTGCATAAACTTTCAACTACACAAATGGTGTTTTTTTTTTGTCGTCCTTATTGGATTTGTTCGTTTGTTTGTTTTACTATTTTAGTAAGATGTATGTGTGTGTTATATCTGTTATATGTTTATACAGTTTTCTTAATCCCACTTGTAATATTAACCTACCATGTATGTTTGGTTGCTCTGTACCGATTAGGAATATGACGTTTGTTTTAACGCATTCCATAAGTAGATAACGTTCGACTTTTTGTAGTTTGTATAGCTTTCTTTTCTTCACATTAACCTTGAAATATGTATTTTGATATCTTTATTAACTAGACGTTTTTGATACCATTTCTTTGATTGTTCTTCCATTTGATATAACTTTGAGCTATTTCTGTAAGAAACGCGGTACTTGTGATCACTATGTTACAAATATCCTTTTTACAAAATTTAATAATTTATTATTTCGCTGCTTGTTTAAATACTTTTATTTTTTTTAAATCGTCTCTGAAAATAAATCATTGGACGACTCACACTATAGCTATTGAAATGAGATACCACTTGTTTAAAATTTAGTGAAAAGAAAACATGCAAAGAATCAGAAACTAATTAAAAGAGTTCATACCTTGTTCAATACAAGTAGTGGATTACGAAGTTCCAAACTGATCGATAAACTCAAACTAAATTGGACTTCTTATTGAATATTTAGAGAGGCACTTGTCCAGATTGTATGACGAACTAAGTTTATAGATAATGTCGATTGAATCTTTACAATCCTTTTACTGAACTTGTTTTTTTTTTCCAAATTTAATTCTTCCTTATTTGAGTTGAACGTATTGACATTTATATGTTGATTTCTAATAATACAATTTCCACATTATAAGTACTTTAAACAAGGAAACAATTCAGTTGTACTCTTTAAAACATCGTAATTAAAATTACAATAAGTTTAATAGAGAGTGTTATTGGGCTTTTTGATTTTGTATTACACACTGACACTCATTCTTTAACTTTTAACTTACCGGATATGCAATTTCCTTTCATTCATTTTCTAATTACCACCTGATACTTTACGTATAGGATTTATCTCCCTTTGACTGTTCAGCCTCGCAAAAAAATAAAACGCCTTGATGACCCCATCTCAATCATATAATCATAGTCACCCGTATAATAATAGTAGGTGGATTCCGTTTAAAAATAAAAAATAAACGTCCTCAGTTTCATAGATCCTAGGCAAAATGTTTACTACTTTCCTGTTGAGTTAACAGGATTTCTGTAGTAAAAGAAATATTATAGATGGAATGCTGGACTTAGTAATTTTGTTCAAGTTTCTTAGGAGGAAATTGGACATAGAAGATTTTGTTCAAATTCATCAAGCGGGAATTGTACTTAGAAATTTTTTTCAAACTTGACATGTATGATGAAGAAATTGTTCTTCCTGGATATTTTTTTCAAATAAAAAAAATATTTCATCATTATTTTTTTGAAATTTGATAGTGATATGAGAGAGTGATGATTATTTGGTCAATACAGGCAGTGTTTGTACCAACCTAAAATCCCGCATTGTGAAGAGTCTTAGACACGGTATTATTCAATCATAAATTAAATAAAAAATATAATCGAATATAATCATTTTACTTTTTAATATTTACGTACAACATAGTGTCTATAAATTGATAGTATTGTTAGGTAATTTATGATTTTGATTATGTAATTTAATAAATGTGTAGCTATTTATATGCACTGAAACATATGTTAAGTGACTAGAATATATATACTTATTTCACTAACAGTATTTAAGACAATATTTTTTTTTTATTTTCAAGAATTGCAGGTTATAATTTGTTTATTTACAAGCACATGTATCTGTATTTAATTAATATAATACACAAATATTATTTCCTGTGATGCAGTCTCTTTCCTATCTAGATAGAAATGTTATGTCCATATGTTTCCATTTATCTTTGTGAAATGGACAGGATATGATATGTACACAAGAGTTGGGGCCCAATGAAGAAGACCACATGGCTTTCTACATTTCTCGTAAATTTCTACAACTCAAAATATAAAGATATTAGATAAAAATTTGTTAATAATTTTTATTTATTATTATTATATCAAATATTGAAGATTTAGGTAAATAATAGTATGATTAGGGAATCATTTCAAGGAATCAAACAACTCCCTTAACAACCCCCACACTGGTCAGATTCAAAATTTGAACTTGCAGATATTACAAGCAAATATGTCTAATTTATCAGCAACAAAATATGAATTTTACAATGGATGTTACCATGTAGAGTTGTGTACTAAAACGATCCAAAGTACTCTATTAACATAAAAATGTATCCAATCGTTAATTATATATATCCATTTTTAGATGGTGCCGTTCCCTTGTCACCATCTTACGGTTCCTATATCTCAACTTGTACGATTCCCTCGTATATATAACAATGTTTTAGATTTAACGAGAGAAGTTTATGTATTCTGAAAAATTATTTCACCAGGGTTTTCTATATCACAAACTAGTCAAAACATTTAATAAGTTTTATCATCGGTATAAGAACATCATTCATAAATATAGCTCAACATGCAGACTTCTTATACGTTCAGGTATTTCACATCCAATATTTTATGGAAATATTCTTTATAAAGCACAAAAATGTCAGTATTCACCACAGAAGCTAACAAAACCTATAAATAGACTCATTAAGAAGGGATATAGTTACGATACTGTTGTCAGGTCATTAAAGATTGCATATTTTGGCGTTAATATTGATTCACTTATAGGGTCTTTGCATCGGAACTAAACACATTCATTTAAAAAACCAGTTGTAGGCATGACATGGGTTATGTTCTTCTCATATATGTTATGATGGTATGATACTAAACCCATCACGGGAAGGATTGTGTCTGATATTCAGATGATAAAGACTTAATATTTCAATCAGTTTAATTGAAGTTTGGAGCTGGCATGTCAGTTAACTGCTAGTAGTCTGATGTTATGTATGTATTATTATCATTTTGATAATTTTCTTTGGTTACATCTTCTGACATCAGACTCGGACTTCTCTTGAACTGAATTTTAATGTGCGTATTGTTATGCGTTTACTTTTCTTCATTGGCTAGAGGTATAGGGGAGGGTTGAGATCTCATAAACATGTTTAAACCCGCCGCATTTTTTCGCCTGTCCCAAGTTAGGAGCCTCTGGCCTTTGTTAGTCTGTATTATTTTTAATTTTAGTTTCTTGTGTACAATTTGGAGTTGAGTATAGCGTTCATTATCACTGAACTAGTATATGTATTTGTTTAGGGGCCAGCTGAAGGACGTCTCCGTCGTTGTCTCTTTGACACATTCTCCATTTCCATTCTCAATAAATTCTTTCTCCATTTCCATTCTCAATGTATTCTTCTGTTGACTTGACTGTTGGATTTAGGAAGATTGATGCTTTCATATATTTTGGATTAAATCTTTTGGTAAGTACTAATTATGAACAAGTATTTCCACCATTATGAATATTATGAAACTGCTATTTCCTTCAAATAAGTTGAGTCATATATAAAGGATCTTCTTCACCATGTTATGCATCAAGAAAATAACTATAAGACCATGCATTGTTTTCTAAAAAAAAAATTTTTTCTATATAAGACTGGTATTTGCTCTCTGATCGGGTTGTTGTCTCTTTGAGACATTCCCCATTTCCTTCTCAATTTCATTTCTATATTTTGAAAAAATTATTATCACACTATCAGTTTAACAATAAAATTTTACAACACATTCTACATTTAGTAGAACGCGCATTGCTTCTAGACTATATATGCCTATTTTTGACTAAATTTGTTCATGCAGCAGAGTAGTCATCCACTAGCAGATACCATCTTTTCTATTATTTATAGATTAAAGAGTTAAAACAGGTCTTTCCTAAATTGCACGTACGTAACAGCAACTAGAAAGTAATTTCACATATTGCAAAACTAATTAGTTATTGTAAATCCTTATAGCTTGTTGTTCGGTGTGAGCCAAGGCTCCGTGCAAGTGTTGAAAGCCGTACATTGGCCGTACATTGACCTATAATAGTTTACTTTTTTTAATTGTTATTTGGATGGAGAGTTGTCTCATTGGCACTCACACCTATATCTATTGTTATATCCTTTTACAAACACATGCATTATAGAAAAAGGTACAGAAATGATAAGTTAATATTTGAATATCTAGAAAATAAGTAATTTCTCTTTATATCAACTTATAATTACTCTTTGAGTATACATTGTGTCTTGCGATACATTGTTTTAATATCAAACTGCTACCTGGGAAAGTTCCATTGAATATTTACGATGACTCAGAATTACCAAAGATACGATATACATCTTTGTTAATACCATTCAATATATGAATCATTGTGTCTATCTTTACATCTAACAAGTCTATTTTCAAACGAATATGGTCTGTTTTGGCCATTAATCTTTGGTTTGTTTTCAACTTTTTGCCTTGTTCTGTTTTGAGCGCGCGTCGTCGAATTGACATGGTTTGCTTTCATTGTTTTCGTTTGGCCGAAATATTTATACGTTATTACTCCAGCAAATATAACAATACACAGAACAACGAAGCATACACTAACAGCTACAATTACTGCAAACGTCTTGCTGAAGATATTCTGAAATAAGAAAAGATATAGCTGTTCTTCATTTCTACTAATACTACTAAAGTTTTTCGCCAATTAATTCATACTGTCCCATCCGTTAGTCTTACAAAAATCATGCTAAATATTTCATGTAACCCCAACTTAAGTTTGTCCCTTAATGTGTCCCGAACGTTTTGACAACTTTTTTTGATACAAATAAGCCTTTTTTTGTCTTATAAAGTATTAACCTAAATATTGAATTCCAAAGTAAATTAATGACATGGTTATATGTTGTTGACAAGAAATTCTTAGTAAAATCAAGTATTGCATTTATTCTCAAGTTATTTTAGCATACGGGTGACCAATTATTTTTCCTTAAACTATTTATTTCGTCAAAAGTTCAAATAAGCCCTTCCTGAACAAATTACTTACCGTATTTAGTATTGGGTGAATGACCTGCTCAATTATTGGTTCGACAGATTGTACCGGTAAACCATTAGACAACTCAAAATGACACTGTGAAATATACCCATCAACATCAACAGCACTGATGGATAGTGACGGGTTACAACAATCGCCGCTGTAAATGAAAAAAATCAAATCAAATGTTGCAGAAAGATGGAGTCGATGTATTACTTTCCTGAACACAATGTAGCTTTGTAAAATGGTTAAAAGTTATTTTGGTATGAGTAATCAAAATCTGTTATTGTTTAGGTATATGTATTCATTTACAGATATCACGATTTATCCCTTTTACCGTTTTATTAGCCATTTAGAAATGATTCCGATATAAGTAAACTGATTTTTTTCGGTTACAATCATTAAACATTGATACCAGTTATTCGTTTTAATATCTACAAAATATGGTGGTGCTTTAAACAAAAATTTTGAATAGATATATTTAGAATTGTTTCAGTTACTTTTCAACTTTTTAGTTGACGTATGTACGAACTATTTTATGCGACTTTGTAAAATGAACACGTTTTAAACTTAGTATGTATATGTAATAATATATATGTATCTGATTGATTTGTACTTCCCATCATTGCATTGTTTTATTACTAATGTCTTATATAATAACCAAACCTTATGTTGACCGCAACAGGACCTTCCATACGACCAGATATATTAGTATATTGTAACATGCTAGTGTTGCCAATGGTAGACGATAGACTTTCAAGCTGTGTTTCCTTAAAAGTAACTTCTGCCTTTGCACTCCAAGTATATTTAGAACAATTTGCAGTATTGAGTGATGATACATTACATTCACCACTTTTCATCAGTACATTGCAGTTAGGTCTTTGAATGTCAGTTACCTAAATTGATATCAAATGTATGTCAAGGTACCGTGAACAATGGGACTAGATTAACCCTAATGCGTGTGTATTTATTCAATTAGTCATGCTTATATGTATATATGGGTTCATGATCTATAAGTTATAACTTTGACTCGGCATACATTTATGACGAACTACCACTTACTGGGTCTGTTTTGAATTTCATGCGATTGTCATTTTTGACAGTGTGATCTACCTGGCAGCTAAAGAAAGAAAAATGTGAACCTTGGGTTCAAAAACAAATAATATCGTGTTTAAACAAGTCAAACTTAGACTTATATCTATATCAAAAAGCTTGGCTTACACAAAACAAAATCTAAGTTCGACTGTAAAAATGTTGATCATTTTGTATTTTCATTTTTCTAAGGCAAAACTGTCGCGTCTGCATTACATATATTTCAAGGTTTATATCAGAAATTCTCAGAGTCAAATATGTGTAAGTATTATGAGTAAAAATATAGACTTTAGTTTTTAAAAAAAACTTACTATTAGTGTTCTTGAAATGGTCTGCTTGACTTCCGCTGAAGAATTCACAAATACTGCAACAGTATATTTACTTTAAAGGAAAATAAAAATATTCCATTAGACGTATTATACGAATTGTCAAATAAAAAAAAGTTAGATTTCAAAAGTTTTGTCTCTGGCATTACCGTAAAGCGAGACATTTTCGCGACATATGCTATATTATTTAAACTACACAAAACAGAAACATAAGCCGCATATTCAACTCATCTATTCTGACAAACCTGATCATATATTGGTTGCTTAATATCGACAGATACTCTATACATATTCAGAGTGTTTATACGTTTAACCTCGTTAATTCAGAAGGTGTATAAACATCGAGAAATATAATATCAATATAAACGCAATGTTCGTTCAAAGTCGGCAAATTCCCTCTGTGCTGTTAAAGAAAACACCTAATATATCTTCAAAAGACAAAGATTACATAATTGTAAATATTCGACGTCAGAACTGTCTCATATGAGAATTTTATATTCAATTATATAAATGTAGTATCTATCATCTCGATATATTCACATGAGGACACACGTTAAAATAGATCTTAATTTTTATTAGCACAGAAATGAATGGCGATTTCAATTGTTATTCCTCTATTCAAAATTGCAATGAGACAATTTGCAATAAGCATAACATTGCGTTTATCAAAGTAATAAAATATGCAACAGTCCACTTAAACCTTCGTAACACATACTGAGTTTATAAGTGTCGTGTACAGACTTTATATCCTGAATTGATGCACAATGTCATTCATTACACGTTATTGTATGTTGCTTAGTCTAGTCACCAGTATATATGACCATTGAGATAACAAAACGCTAGTTTTGAGTTGCACTTTGTAAAAACAGCTGTTTCGCAAACCACGCCTTCTTCGGGTAGATATATAATATGATTAATTATGTTTACGTACTGGATTCAGATATGATCTATATGTTTCATATCGCAGCGACCTCACTTAGGAATGTTAACAGTAAATACGCATATTCATGTTGTTCTAATCTAAATTGCAACCCTAAAGTCAAGATTAGGATACTAAAGCATTTTAGTGTTTGTTTATACTCTTAGAAGTTCGGATCATATAAATGTTGAAAATATGCTACACAGCCCTATATTTTCACCTTTGAAAAAGATAGAATTGCATATAAACTTTTCATTTCTAAGATATATTTTTTTTAAACTTCAGAGTAAAATTTATAAAGTTTTAGCCGTGACAAAATTGTACAGTTTTAGTAAAGGGAGTTCCTATGGGAAATTGTATTGTAGATATTTACAGAAATGTCAGCTATAGAGCAGGTATGTCTTATAAATTTATTTGATTTAAAATATAATACATATAATTTCTTTCTTTATAAAAATTACATACAACATTCCAGTTGTAGAGTTTGGAAGTAGGGTAAAATTTCCATCAGTCTTTTCTCCAGAACCTAGCGTATGGTTCATTGAATCTGGCGCCAAAACATATGAATGGTCATCCGATATCTGCACAATGTAGTTATCAATATTGGCACCAGTATTTGTAACTTCATATGTTACAACTCGTTCATTACCTATTGGAACGTCGTCTAGAATATAAATTGGAATAATTGACTAAGTGTAAGTACCACAAAAAGTATTTGTAAATGACGAATATCACTGTTGACAATTATATCATGCTCAACTTTTGAAAAAGTAATGATTAAATAACTGCTATTCTTTAGAAATGTGGCATTTGAAAGGTTAAAACAACACTAACTCATATATTATTTTAAGTTTATACATAAACTCCACCCTTTACAAATGGTGCATACGCAATGCATACCCTTCAAAAAAATCAACGTCGTAATAATGCTGTGACACAATTAGTTTATTGTTGTGACAACGTCTTAGAATGACGTGAATGCAACGTTATGTTGTAGACCTATGTGCTTAGCACAATATTCCCAACGTTGTTACAAAGGTATAATGCAGGATATATTTTATGGGTTTTTATAGACATCAAATGGAAGCACGGAACTACGAAACAAAAAATTTCCAAATAATTTATTGTAACACCTATATTCTTAATTGTTTATTTCCCTCTAGTATATCAAAGTACATGTATGTTGTGCATATCGATTTCAAAACTCAGTTGATAATTGAACCAGTTGTCTTTGTTTCGACTTTCATAGTGATGCAATATCCACTCATGTCCATATGAAAGAGTACGTGTATTAATCCTCGGTTGCACCTATAGCTGAATTATATTTGATAAATTTCATTTTCTTTTTAAAAGATAAAATCTAATTTCTTTTTATATATCTTAATAGTTCAACATATTCTTTTATTTATTTTAATTTTTCCAGCCATCATTTTTCCTGAATTTAAAAAAATAAAATGATATATATATTTTTTATAACCTGAAGATGCTATAACGTTTAATTCCACACTAGTTGGTCTGTATACTGAGCGTGCTGTTCTCACTACAGGATCCCCAAGTACATTTGAGACGTTTAGCTTCATTTGGAAAGCCTATTTGATATAGAAGAGTTGGGTAATCTTTAATATATATAACCGTATAATTCGAGTTGCAAATGTCAACATACTTATGGTTGTTATAAATTTTGTTTGTTATGTTGCATGGAAATGCAATTAACAATGTGTGCTATTGAGGATGCATACTTGTGAAGTTTCAGTCTCGTTGAAATCTCGTTCTGGAATTATTTCTAAAACATGTGAAACAGGTAAAAAATAGCAATAACGTTAATACATATCATAATCAGACCTAAATTTTTGTATTTACAATCAGATTTTTTAGTCTTTTTGACAATATTTTGTGAAAAAAAATTTACCAGAAACTTGTACATCCCATATCACTTTTAATAAAATTTCTAAAATATATTTTTTTTATCATTTACCATGTTTACAATAAAGAAGTTTTAATAATATGCATTTTGTTCTTAAAACAGTGACACATCACAAATTTACAAAATTGACAGCATGGTAAATTTGACACGAAAATCATTAAAATATAATAAAACTATCTTATCTTAACACCTACCTATAGTTTTTTAAGTTAATTTTATTCCGATTGCCCACTTCATCTTTATTGAAAGTAGGAACGAAATTTTAATTATGAAAGTGTGATTTTGTCACGGTAAAAAATGATGAAAAATGGCAAAAAATAATCAAAATTATGGACTTTAAAAGGCCGTAGCAAAAGAGTCATGAACCAAAAAATCGGGTTAAGAAAGAAGTTTAGGTCTAGAAATTGTTGAGGTGTATTTGCTTAAACATGTTAAAATAACAGTACAAACCTCTACTCTTCACTGATTATTTTCCATTTTTAAATGTTCTATTATATCATTTACTCCAATGTATTTATCTGTTCTGAGTGTTCTTGTTTTTATTTAAAATGTATTCCTGTAACGTAATGTTACTGTAGCGGTATTTTAAACATTACCTCATAAGCGGGAGTTTTGGCTAAAAATAAACCGAGGTTTCTATGTAGGTTGGCGTTGGTTTTGAATGGCTCTTCAGTATTTCTGTTGATCCATTGTTTCTTTCTTATAGTCGATGTGTTTCCCTCGGTTTAAGTTTGAAACCCAGATTTGTTTTCTCTCTACCGATATATGTTCCCTTTACTTATCTAATCTGAGAAGTTGGTTATTTGCCTCGTTCTCTCGTTCATTAGGCAGGCTCGATATGCCAAATGTAATATTAGGTAATATGTGTATGCTCGTTAATTAATTTTTGTACTTGATATACATACGTGTGTGGTGTGTTTGAGCTTTTGTTGTTTTTATAAACTTTCCCTTATTTCCCTTGGAGTGTGATATTTTAGGTTTTTTTAAATTACTTTCAAGTTAATTCAACTACTTAAAAGCCAGTCTGCCTAAGAACCAGGCAGTGGTGAAAACATGACAAAAAAAAACCACCAATTTGACATTGATTTCAGTTCATAATATGTAGTTATGCACAAAAATAACATTCATTTTCATTTTCTGTTCTGGTAATAGAAGATACAATTTGGTTGAAATGCACTAGAAATTAACGAATAAGGGGAGATAACTCTGTAATTTTCTATCATTCTAACCAATTGCCTAACCAAGTTATTTGACATTACTAGACACACACAAACGAAAGACTAATAATTTTTAACTCAGGATGATGGTTAGAATTAAATAGCATGATTAGCTCGGTGGGTTTTTTCTTATCATGTTTTAATTTTTACCTAAATTGCCTGATTCTTACAAAGACTGGCACTTAATATTGTAATGTTGAACTTAGTGACAATCTGATTACTTACATAGTCAGGAATAACTATATCTGTTGAGCAAAGCATGTCATATTCTGAAGATCTGCTATCAGGTTTGTATGATGACATAATATATCCAGACGAGTTAACCATGTACAGGTTGTTACACGTACCATTTACCATATTGAACACCACAACGAAGTAGGTGTAATTATTCCCTAAATTTTGATAAAACTCATAAATGTAATACTTTCGTTTCAATTTATCAATTTTGTTCTTATTTTATAGAGAGATTTTCATATCTTTTTGGTAATGTGGGTTTTCAACTGTTTAGGTTCTTATATATCCCTGACTTTCAAATATTCGGCTTTTAGTGTTCCCGATAAAGGTAAATACAAAAAAGTGCCTCAAAAGAGTGACAATTTTAATGTGATGTTTATATACTACATACGTGCAGAAACAAGAGTGTGCAACAAAAATCCAACAATAATAACTGTATACATGTACCCGTTAAGCAAGTGTCAAACAATCTTCTTTAACGATTTGTTTTTCATTGTTTTCTTTATTTAAAAATTAATGTGCAACGCATAGACAGACAAAAAAAATACATTAAACATTTAAAGGTCATATTTTGGTATTTAATCAAAACATTATTGACAAAACTTACCTGATACTGGAGACCCGTGTAGGGTGACAAGGGACCCGCTGGTTGATTTCTCATACATGCCGTCTACCACTTTGATCGAGCTTTGTGCTGTTATGTTTATAACATATGCGTGGTTAATGTTTTTGTGTAGAAAATAAGCGCCATGTGTAAGGTTCTAAAAGAAAAGAGTAGACTTAAAAAATGTTAATGTGACATTCATATACACGTGTTGACTTGGTTTAAAAAAAGTGGTTGTAGATTTGTTATCTATTATATATGTGTTTAAAAAAAAACAGCAAAGAATAATTTAACTACTGTTTTCACACAAAGGAGATGTTTCAACAAAAGTAAACGTGTTTATTAAGAGAGGTTAGCATAATTAAAATGTGTACTATCACATGAACACCCATGAATTTTAATGTTGATCAATGTAATTTCAAAACGAACCAAAAACAAACGTCAATATAATAGCTCGATACAACCTGTTCAATATACAGGTGAAGGATAACACAACACTGGTACCCTAACAATATCAAGCAAACAATCGACTGTTACACACCGATAAACTATATATGTATGAATCACTTATACACACTACCGTATCAAATATTACGCTACTACTTACTTGTATGGAAATTATAACCTCATTATTACTTGCTATTACTCTGGAAGCTCCTGTTGAGGGTAAGGAGAGAGCAGTACCTGAATAAATAACAGGCTGTTGTTTTAATATTAGTGTATCAGTCTTATTAATATTGTATTCAATGAATAACTTAAGTGTGTTCTTAGTTCTAGTTTTACGTCATTTTCATTTCAGAAATATCTATAAAAATGTAATAAACAAGTAAGCTAGGTTCACACTTCCGATCAGATCAACTCGATCAAGCCCGATAAAGACAAATTACGTGATCGGGAGACTGGTCTGACTCAATCGACAAGGATGTTCGGGATAGTCTTCCTTACTCTTCATCGATCTGACTTTTTACCCGAGAGTTTTTGACATGTCAAAAACAATTGAGTAAAGACCGAGAAGCAAGTCACTCAAGAAGAGATCGAGAATTCGTCGAGTAGCGGTCGAATTGACCGGGAACGGATCGTGTTGAGATCGAATGTGGTCGGAATGCAAAAAATTTACCGATCAGTACTCGATCATTTCGACCTTTGCTCGACTTATATCCGATCATTTACAGATTAACTCGACCAATATTCGATCGCTTCCAGATAACTGCGACTTCTATATTTATGTTATGCCAGACCAACTCGACCAATACCCGATCCCTTCGCGACCACACTCGATATCTCGTCGATCCCTTTTCGCTCATACACGAGAACATATGACTGCTTCACGATTCTCTAAAAGTGTGTGCAGATCTGATAACCTCTCATAACTCTGACTCCGCAAAACTATATTGGCAACATCGTATTAACCTGTACAAAAATTGCTCTATGTACAGTACGTGTCCTTACTTTTGCAAGGAGGGATAACATTATAAAAGAAAGACAAAAGACACCAACGGAAAAATTGAGCTCAAAGGTCGAAAACAAAGCGACACAGCCATAGCAATAAAAGAAACCCGACGAGAAGACAAAGAGCAAGCCACATAACATAGATAACTAAACACTTAGCAAAACATAACCTAAAAAAACTGGAATGAACTCAGATGTTCCGGAAGGGAGACATATCCTGTAATTTTGGCACCGGCGGATTTTTCAAATATGAATGTTATTGAGCAATAACATTCATTATTAGACTGCTGACGACTTAGTTATCTTTCGTATTATCCCTACGAACAGGTCGATCTTGTCTGGTCACGATCAGACTGAGATCGCGAAAAGGTTGATTTGGTCTAGCTAGTCGAAAAAAGATCGTGAATTGATCGGAATTATTGAATAAGTATTCATTGTGTTGTCGGGATGGGGTCGTGAATTGTCGAGTTAAGGTCGTGTATAGTCGGATGGCGGTCGGCTAGATGTCGTAAACAGGCCCGATCAAGAATTTGGTTGAACTTGGTCGTGGAAATTAGGACAATCGGATAAATCGTGTTGATCTGATCGGCAGAGTTAACCTAGCCTAAACAGATATATGTATGCACAAATGATAACACCTGTTTACCCATTTTCGTATCCTGTATTTACAGTACGAAACATTGCCCATGATAGTTTCTACTTATGTGTGCTTTTATTATCTCCTGTAATGATAAGTTATTGAAGTATCATGCAGATGGGATTTTATACTCTATAAATTTGACATATTTCTATTTGTATTCATCTGATGAGTTAAGCCTTGTTCAACAGATTTGTATAGGTTTTTGCTTATGTTGTACTATTACTACACTGTCCCAGGTAAGGGGAGGGTTGGGATTGTGATAACATGTTTAGTTCCGCCACACTCTGTCTGTATGTGCCTGTTTCAAGTCAGGAGCCTGTAAATCAGTAGTTGTCGTTTGCAGATGTGTTACATATTTGGTTTTCGTTCATTTATTGTATATAAAATCGGCCGGTAGTTTTCTCGTTTAAATTGATTAATGTTTTTCATTTCGTTGTTTTTTTATAGCTGACTATGCAGTATGCGCTTTGATGATTTTCGAAGGACGTGCGGTAACATTGATAACCTATTGTTGTTAATTTATGTTTCATTTAGTATCTTATGGAGAGGTGTCTCAATGGCAATCATTTCACATCTTTTATATATATATAATATATGTACATGGAACTGACGACATGTAGTTGGCCAGAACGTGAGTTAAAATAACAAGAAAGAACTGAAAAAATAATTATCTAATTGAAACAGGCATTGTTTGAGAGCTTATTTATACATAAAATAAATAATACCATTTGTATAGTGGAAGTCAATATCGCGTTCGTCTGAACCTCCTTTAATACTGATTTTCAGGAGCTGAATTGAACCATCAACATTTATATGTTTGTGTCCAACTTCATTGTCTTTCCATTCATATGTCTCTATTAGTACCTCTGATGTAGGAAAAACGATCTGTGAGGATGAATAGTTTTGATCAATTTGTCTAGAGCGATTCAGAATTCATCGCAGTGTTAACGTTCACAATCAATAGAGATTCAACCAATGTATTGCTTTTGATTTATCGGTAAAAGTCTTAAATTGAAAGCAAAGTTAAACGTATGATAATTTTAAACGCAAACAAAAAACTGATACCCCAAAATGAGTAGCATACATCATGTAAAATATATCTATATATAAAGTATCTCCTTAAATAATTTCTAAAAGTTCCAGAGCACATCTGTTATATTGGCCATTACTTTAGTAGATACATTTTAAACAACGGTTTTTTTCTAATTCCCTTAAATTTATGAGAAAAATAGCGGTAGCACTAGTGATCTAGACCTGCTTACTCTGCTAATCCTGTACCAGCTCCTTCGTTGTATAGTGGTTTTCGTCGTTTTGTTTGCATATTTTTTCTGTTTATCGGTTGTCTTGTTGTTTACTACTTTTGAGGTTCAAATATGTCCTTTTGTATTTACAGCCTTTAAATTTTGAAGAAAAAAAAATAGATACCTTGACAACTTCAGTTAAAACTGAACCAAAATTTTCTTTATCTGTGTTATATACTGTCCCACCAGTTGATTGAGAAAGACTTTGGTAGAAAAGTTGCGTTTCACGTCTTTTTCGAACTGTAAAATTGCAAGATCTCATGATATAAGATAATCTTTGGATGTCAGGTCAATGTTTTCAAACTCAATGCATTTAAATATGATAAAAATATATAAAAATGTGTATAAAAAAAACTCACAATACGTTGTACTTACACGGATTTTAAATGTATTGTTTTTCATTTCGTTGTTTTTTTAATTGTCTACAACGGTCTCGCAAGTGACGCTCAAATCAAACATTTAAAACAGCAAACAAAAGAAAGAGGAAGAAGAGGAAGTAGAACATAAATTTTCTAGAAGGTTTAGCCAAATACATCTAAGATAATCTATGTTTTGGTAGAAAATCTTCACCATATTTATAAAAAAAAATCAGTTTGTATTTAAGTTGAATAATGAATCATATATATCTGTCGACTAAAAAACATTAAATACAAATATTTTCAATTTCAATTTTCTAGCTGGAAATAGCGTTTATGTCGTTTTTTGTTACGTACATGTAGTTTAAGCATTTGTTTTTATGTAATCATATGATATGGTTGTATAGTGAATTATGGAAAATTATTTCACCCATTATGATGTTACAAACTTATTGACACTTCAATTTGTTTTCATAATATAATCTGATGAGTATATTTTTAAATACAATTTTTAAGCTTATTATTAACCTAAACAAATAGAATTATAAACTGAAATGGATTTAAGTATACCGAGTGTGTCACGTCGTTTTCTTGATGCACACTGACTCGACAACACAGATGTAATCGGAATATTTTTTGCCAGAGCTGCATCTGTTACTTCCTGGAGCCTGTCAGAATCTTTAGCGTCAGCGTCCGTAAAAACAAGTACAGTCGATCTTTGTTTTGACAGTTCAATGGCTAATATATAAAAAAGAAAAACATATGTATTTTTAACAAAGAGGAAAATCATACAAAACAAAAGAATCAATCTTTTAAGGAAGTACTGGAGTATAAACTGGCATACAAACAAAACTTAGCCAAACAAGACATAATCTTTTTATTTATTTTACTTGTTCTTACTTTTTCGTGTCCACGGGTGTTAATCAGATACATAAAGTCTTAAGTACTTTATCTCGACACTTATATTATAATCTACATAATACATTTTCAAATCCATTTGTTTAGATGTACATGTGATGTTATGTTATGTTAATGTTTCTTAAAATATTCAAATTGAAACAAATTTCTAATACCTTTTAAGATGCCAGCTGCTGCAAATTCAGGACAATCGTCACCACCACTGACGACTATAGTGGCAATTTTATCTATCATATCTTGTCCACTTGTGTAAACGAATCCTTCATTAAGACTAGCTGAAGGCAAACGAATTCACAAATTTATGAAACTAGCATGTTCTTGTGTTAATAATCGTCAAGAGTAACGATAACTGTTTACTAATTTTTTTGACAGTTGTTCTTTTGGTTACAAATCCTTCATTTTAATTTTTATTTAAAAGTATTATTATTCTAAATTCAATCACATGATCCTGACATCGCAATCGTATGTAAACAAGAAAAAAATGTAGCGTGACGTCAAATTGAGTGACGACACCATACGACGAAGTAAGTATTCATCTTAAATGTGCCTGGAGTATATAGCGTCAATGATCTTTTTTCAGATCCATACATAAAGAGTCATCCTGTCTTGTAAATGCATGAAATATTGATAGATACAACATGATTTTCGACCGTAATCGTTTTGACAATTGGTTACTTAAGTCAGGGAAGGGTTTGTTCAATGGTTCAACAGATATAAAACAAAATAGTGTTAGCCCATTATGCATGTTATACATAATGAATAATTAAATTTGTCAAACCAAAACTGTAATTTTACTTAGAGCTACACAACTGAATACTCTTTTAGAGTTGTCTATATTGGCAAAGAAGAAAGGGCTTAACCAAATCAAAGGGACATTGAAATTCATTAGTCGATTATGAACTGACAAAACATGGTGAAAAAGAAAAAATGAACAGACAAACAAATGTATATAAAACACAACATTATACATACTTAGCGAAAGGAACCCAACAAAAAAACCTGATGAACTCCCATTATCTCCGAACGGATAGGCAAATTCACTTGTCTATCTTATATATTGACATTTTTCTACAGGCAAACTATTGTCTTTTACCTGGATCATTAAACAAGGACAAAACATAATCTGCTGGTTCATTGTTTGATCCAATGGTACTTGTTACAAGCTGAATAATCTGTTCTTTAACAGCTGCAATATCGCCACCCATTGATCCACTAAAATCGACAGCAAAGGCGAGCGAGACTTGTGTACGTTATTTTATTTGAAATAGGGATTTGAACAACTCATCTCCAAGAATGTTTAAAATTCCTGTATCTGAAAACAAAATTGACAGTAATAGTATTCAAGACAAGAACGGATATGAATTTCAATCAGCCAGATTTCATCAGAGACCATCTTTTTATTCATTCGCCGATTGTGCACGTGCAAATAACAGGTGAATGTTATTTTATATATACCAATATACAACTCTAACGTTAGCCAGTTGTACATGATGTTGACTTTTATAAACATTAATCACAATGAGCAATACTGATAACACGGAACACGTCTTTACGGTAACGAAATGACAAATATAAACAATATTTTTTTAAAACAGCGAATTCTTTTTTAATAAAAAAACATAGATATATTGAAAGTTGTCTTAAAAATATCCATATTGGTTCTAATAATTTACTAATATAGCATTACCTTCAGTAATAAAGAAACGAAATAACAAATATAACCAATAATTATTTAAAACAGCAAATTCTTAAGAAATTTAAAATAACATAGATATATTGCAAGTTGTCTAAAGAATATCCATATTGGTTCTAATAATTATTAATATAGCATTACCTTCAGCAATAAAGAATTGTTTTGTCGCTTCTACAGCTGCTTCATATGCTTGGACATGTAGATGATAGTGCGGAGATAAGGCTTCCACTGTTGTTTCCTTGTTAATCCCACACTTTGCTATAAGGTTTCTACTATCATCATTGAGGCCACCATGACTGCACTTTCCTTTCAATGCATTTTGCGGTCCTGTTAAAGTGATTGTATACAAGAATAAGACGATGAGGTTTAGTTGTTAAAACCACAGATCGTCGCACTGCTCTTATTCAAGCCATACACTACCCTTAAGCGGCATTTTGAAGAACAAACCAAAACCAGTTACACGGAACATTTTTGACAATTTATGCAATTTACATGTTTAATTATCGTCGTTTTTAATTTTTCCGTAAATCTTGTTAATCCGTTTTATCCGGTACGCTTCCGTTAGGTGTCCATTTTATGCGGTACTCGTCCGTTGGATGTACGTTCGACATCCGTTTTCTCTGTAACGTTTACGTTTCTCGTATATTGCATATCCGGCTTGTGTATGTTATACATTCGTTACGCGTCCTTTTTATTTGGTCAGCACAACATGGACTCCTAACAAATACCAACTTTGTCAACGAACAACTTTTATTTTCATCCGTTAGTCGTCTGTTCGTGCTATCCGGTTAGCTTTAGTTTTTAGTTTTCAATATTGTGTCTTGTTAACAATTTTTTGCCAGGGGGTGTCGGTTTTTTTCGATCTATGACTTTGAATGTTCCTCTGGTATATTACGCCCTTTTTTTGAAAACATTGAAAACAAAACGAAATCTGACAAACGCAATGATTGAATTTGTTTTTTATCAAATTGGAAGCACCTTTTTTTAACCTAAACAAAATGTTTAAAACCAGATGCCCTATCATAAAAATTCAAATGACATATTGTTGATTCATTAATATTCATGGATACTAATTGCCGTGGATTTTTAAAACGTAGTTTTACTACGGTCTGCAAACAAGACAATAGAAAATTAGTACTTCGTTTGACATTTGAATTCGTCGATCACCATGAAATCTATCAGAATTGGTATTCTACAAATAATAAGGGATATACAATAGGACAATATATATCGTTATTAACATACTTGCTGGCTTCCGATTAGCTCTGCCATGATGAAAACCACTTGTCAACATATTTGTTACAAACACATTGTCTTTACAAGAAACCCTAAAAAAATACAATGTTCAATGTTGACTGTTGTTCCCCATTTTAACATTTTTACCTATTATGTTTTGGGGTTATGTTCACACATCTTTGTCAATATAATAGAAACTATGCTTCTGTGATACAAGTGAGAGGTTTAGCTAGCTTAAAAACCGGGTTTAATCCACGATTTTCACATAAGAAAATGCCTCACAAGTCAGGAATATGACAGATGTTATCCATGTTTTTGAGTTTTTATTTTCCCGTTTTTAATAAGGGACTTTCCTTTTAAAATTTTCCTCGGCGTTCGTTTTTATATTTTGATAATATGTTTTGAAGAAAGACAATATTTGATATCTTTTTTTTCTAGATTAGTTTAGTTACTCTTACGCAATACAGTTTACTCTAGAAAATCTAAATTAACCAAACAACTTATTTTCTTTATGGAGGTTAACTTTTACTATTAAATTTGAACAATTTGTGATATGATCATCGCCTGCTCCTGAAATTATTTTTTCACGAAAGTGACTTGACATTTAAAAACAGATGTTATAGAAAGACGATTTGACTATGGACATAATCTTTGTACACATTATATTTTTTTTAGTATTTACAGAGAGTTCTTCATATCAAGACATGTGTCCTCGTCAGATGTGGCTACACGCATTAACTGTGTTCCTTTAGTCCCTAAAATATCAAACAAAAATTACTATAAAAACGTTGTTAATCCTATTGGAGATCAATGTCATCTAAAATCGGTTCATTCGTACATCATGTAGAAATGTCAAACAGATTTAAAATTAGTAAATGATTAAAAAACTTTTTTCAAATATTTACATTCGGTTTCCTTAAATGCATGTAGTTCCGATATTCAAATAAAAATTAAAAAATAAACAACATCAGGTGTCTCATGTAAACACACCTTGTTTTAAAAAATATAGATTTACCAACTTACCAAAATCTAGATATGGAATATTACCAAACATTTCAACCCAGTTTGTATTGCTGTAGAAAGACTGTATTGTATAGAGACATTCACCAATTTGCTTCTGTAATTCATTTATATCATCCTTTCTTGCTAATAACTTGTCTCTGCAAGCAATCACGTGGGTATGTGCTAAAACGTTAAGTTAAGCATACCGTAATCAACCACGCATAGTTTGGAAAAGTTATCGACATGTTAGAATAAACATAAAATAAAAAATAGTTCAACTGAGAATCAAACTGAATATCATGCATTTCTTAGACAGTTTCAAATGGGGATCTATGTATACTATGTAAACGATAACATTAACGGCGCTTTCTATTGTCAATACCTGTCCAACGTGAGTGTCCGTAATACTGAGATCAATAAAGTAAACTCTAATATTTTTAGTTAAATTCAGTAAATCAAATTGATCTATTTTTTAATGTATATGTTCCAGACCGTATGCGTATTTGGACCGTATGCGTACTTTTTAAAAATACTCATACGAACGGACCGTACGCGTACGGTCTGACTATTATTAAAAAGTTGGTCAAGTTTATTAGATACAAATGCATTTAGCATGTCAAATTACTTAACTATCAAATTAATATAAAAAAGTCCATTTTTAATTGAAACAAAAACTTTATATTTTAACTTTTTTAATTCACCCTAATTAAATATGTTAATCTCTTGTATTAAGCATGTCGATCAGTAATACATTAATTGTATTATGAACACTGAAATTGAAGATATCGGAAGTAAACATAATGTGGGAGTTCCATTGTTTTAGAAGTTTTAGCAACTTTACCAAAAAAATGCAAATGCAAAAGAACATGCATGAACTGCATATATGAGAATGCTTTAAATATTACGTTACTTGAATTGTGTCATCTTGGGCGAGATTACCAAAATAGGATTCAGATATACAATTAAACAAATATATAATTTCAATTGTTCGCTTGTTGATAAATAAATAAATCATTTTTGAACCACATAACTTAAAGACTTAATGTCAGGTATATATAAAAGTTGACTACTAATGGTAATCATTTATCTACTTGAATTCTGTATTCGAATAGTATGTGATTCAAATGTTCATATGATTTTTAAAGAGTAATCTCCCTTCGGCATACTGACCACCTTAAGTGTTGCTTTCAAAGTTACCGATAAAAAAACTATCAGAAATAGTGTTTATTGGTTAATGTCTGAATATGTTATAAGCAGACTATGTGACTGAATGTTCATTTGAAAAAAAGAACATGTATTTATCCGCTAGTTTAATGATTATCCTATTTTGAATTTTTTTGAAAACTTGCCTAACTTGATCAGGTCTGCATGACAGTGTACGTAAGGTATGCCTCTTTTCTTTTCCTGGGTATCGGCCACACTTTCTCGAACTGTATTGATTGTTGTTAGCATTGCAGTCCATCCATTGTAATCTAAAATACAAACAAATATACAACAAAGACAACGCAATAAAGTCGCAGGAGAAATTTCAATAAACACTAAATAAATAATAAGAATATGATGATTACCAATAAGACTACTATCTAACTTTCAAAATTAAACCCAAATATACACATGTACAAGTTACAATTCATTTTTTATGTTATTGAATGTTTTATAAAGGACAATGTTATCAATTAAACAACACTTTGACAATTGTACTGACAGATGCATTATAAAAAAAAAACATGCATATTGAGGACTTGAAGTGGCATGTCAGTAACTGCTACAAGTCGTTTGTTTATGTATGTATCAATGTTAATTTGCCTAGTCTCTTTTGATACCTATTCTAACATCGGACTCGGATTTCTTAAAAACTGAGTTTTACTGTCAGTGTGTATTGCTTTGTGAATATTTGTTTATACATTGGCTAGAAGTAAAGGGAAGGTTTGTTATTTCACATAATATGTTTAACCCAGCTGCATTATTGCGACTGTCCTTATTATTATTGCGAAGTCAGAAGCCTCTGGCGTTTGTTATCTTTGTATGTTTTTTTTTTAATTTTAGTTTAGTTATATGTTTTGGATTTAAGTGTGACTGAGCTAGTACTCAATTGTATTTAGGGTCCATCTGAGGACTTACTCCGGTTACGGGATTTTCTTGGTGCTTTGACGACACATTGATAGCCTTCGGCTGTTGTCTTCTTTATGGTCGGGTTGTTGTCTCTTTGACACATTACCAATTTCCATTCTCAATTTTATGAGACATATTGTAAAGATACTGACATTATTGCAAAAAATGTTTTAAAATTCAATTAATTAAACTATTTATTTGAAGATAGTGTGGTATCTCGAGGTAAACAGTCAACCAAAACAAAAAGACAATATATGCCATAAACATGAAATGTTAACACATTGTACAAATGCTGTATGTTTCGAATCCCTAAAAGTCTGTAGTGTCATGAAATCTATTAAAATTTATATTTGAAATGGCCTTTGTCGTATGGCATGAAGCATGCGCAGCTATATCAGTCACAACAAGGGTCGATACATTTATGCTACAGATCGTCTGGTTTAGTTGTTTACAAGTCAGTGAAATAAAACAGGGACTACTATAGAGTCCGCCAAAATTTAAGCACCACCCTATATTTAACATCTATGATATTTTGCCACACCTTTAAATCTAAAAAAAAATCAAAAGTGAGCTAACAAGTGCTTTACGTTTGTTAAATTATGAATCGTAAACAAAATTTAGATCAAGTTTAAAAACAGTTTTTAAACTTTTGGTACTCTTGATTTATGTTTAAAATACTGTCAAAATTGCAACGTGTTAGGGCAACCAAAAAGTTTCACTTTGCCACAAAATTTTATTGTTTAACAACATTTAATATACGCACAACTAGAATAGCATTAAGTCCAAGAACCCGGTAATGTGTAGATTGGAGATTTTGACAAGATGGGTTCCGGCGGTTAAGCATCCCACAAATGCTCAATTGGCTTCATATCCGGAGACATGGATGGCCAATAGATACTGTCAATCGACTCTTACTGCTTGTAAGCTGTCACAATTCTTGCTCTGTGCGATCTTGCATTATCGTCCATTTACAGGAGACGATCAGCAAGTGGATGGCCATCGAAATGTGGAACAAAAGTGTCACGTAGCACTTAGTCTCTGTAAATCTGACCATTCATATTCCCTTGTAAGATATGCATATCAAGTTTAAAATTCAACGAAAAACACAGTAACACCACCTGAACCAAATACATGAGTTGGAAAATGTTCCTTTCCTTATGGGGTGTATTGCGCTCTCGCCCCACGCGCATACGCTAGTCTACGGGTCGTAAAAGAAATTGACTTGCGCCAGACCAGTGAATTTTCCGCAAATTCGGATGTTACAAAAAGATGTGCATAAGCCCACTTAATAACAGATGTGGACGTCGTATAACTCTACGTGCTCCCATTATGGAGCCTACGGATAACACGTCGAACACTCGTCCATTCTCCTGGTGGCCATTCCTGTCGAAACTGAGTTGCAGGTATAAACAGATGAGCCCTAGCGGTGCTAATCAACTATCTGTCACTACGAATTGACGGTTTTCGAGGTCTGTCATTTACACTTCCTGTGACTCTTTGACGTCGTAAAAGTGGAACGATGACTGTATGATTGACGTTAACATTGTTACTAATGGTTCTTGTGCTCATATCTGCAGTTGACATGCCAAGAGCTTGCCATCGTTCAGCTTCAGATAACGTACGTCTTTGCATCACAGATAAACTTGCTAAAAAGTGTCAATTTTACCTTTGCAGGTAACTTAAAGTGGAAAGTTTTGGATGTACCCAAACCTGTTTTCCACGCTGACCACGATTGGGTTAATTAAAACCGTTTTACAGGTTTAAATGAACTTATTATAGCACCAAATATATACACAATACTGTGTATGCTTATTGTTATCATTAAAAAACAAACAATACGATTTAGCAATACTTTTATAAAAAATTTTAAGATATCATATATAAATGGTGCTTAATTTTGGTGGACTGTATATATATGGTATGACCGAGTCAATTTTGTATATTAATCATGTACATTGTATTTAACACTCCTTAGTGATATGCCTTGTACATGTTGTATAACAGGTATACCAATCGAATGACTTTTAAGTAGTTCAAGGGAATTTTTTTTTTCGACCGGAATGTAAGTGTATTAACCATAACAAAGGATCGAAAGGTATTGATATTAAGATCGAAATTTTTAAATATACAGGTAGCTATACCCAGACAAAATGTATATCCACTTGTACAGATAAAACAAAATCTTTATTCAAATAATTATACACCTTATGATGTGGTGCGTACTTAAATAGATATCATATTACAATAACATGTATTAAAGGAGTTAGTTTTATGTCTCGTAAGTGTTTTAACGACAAATGACATTCTATAACAATGATGGAAGCATTAAGTTATTTCTCTGGACAATTAAAGGATTATGTAACAGAAAAAAATTAACATAAATAATAGGTGATTAGGAATGAAATATATTCAAATGTGTGGTGATATTATTTCTTTCTCAGTGGCAACATACATCTTATATTTCCTAACAACTATGACAATAATTTTGTACACGAATGATTATTACACATGTTGGCAACTTGCTTCTGCATACGTCTTTTTTGTTATCCCTGACTAATTGAGTAATTTTAATGTTTTTGTTTAAGAAATATAAATCAAATCAAATTTATGGCTGTCATAAATTATTTCGATTCTAATAGGACATATTCGGTAATTTTGTTAACCGTTAAAGCCCTATACACACAATACTGTTTTGGCTGTTCCGTTTTATCCCGATAAAAAATATACTAGTAATATTATGTTTTCCGTAATAAAAAATTAAAAAAATGTTATTTCATTGAACTCTGAGTCGAAAAAAAAGCTTTAAAACGCCCGGTGATTACATCTGATTTTTTGTTTACGGAAACACACATGTGACGTCACCTTGTTTCGTTGGTTGATAACATTTCACGGAATTTTCGTTTCAGGAATATTTATCACGATAATTGTATATTGAAATGGACTGATTTGTTTATTTTGTTATAGAATAGAAATTACTTTATTTTAACTAATTCCTGGTCTATGCAAACTGTGGGTTTTGATGTAAAAAATTGAGAATGCCTTATTGTATATTTAAGTTGGGCGTAACGAAGACCAGCTAGTTTAAATTTGTGTATTTATGCGCTTGCGCTAAACGTATATATAATGTGACTATACTGGTTGAAGATAAAAGTTTGTCATGTTAGAATAAGTTAGAATAAGTCTTTAAAGCCTCGAGGCCGATATTGGAGTCTCGGGATGATACCAGGGCCAATATGGAAAAGGGCATGTTATAATATATACTTACATCGATAAACAGTACTATATAAATGTACATACAATGTTCTATAGATCGGCATTTACACAATGAGGAAAGCAAAAAGAGGAAATTTCTGAAGTGTAAACAAGAAAGTAAAACATTTTAAAAATTCTGATCGGAAATAAACTATTTTTCATCAATCGATTACGGAATTGATAGGCAATCAATTTAAAAGTGTTCAAAATACACTGTTTTGCCAAGTCAATGTTTCCGGTATAATGATTAAGTCGCAAAGTGTAACTACACTTGGTGTTGCAAACTTTACGTAGGAGTCAATGGTCAAACGAGGAGAAAAAGAATGATTATATACAATTTATTAGAGACTTAAATTAATCATAAATTAAACTGTCAGAACCAACATATTTTTGAACAGTCTCAAAAGGTAGATTTTAATGGCATACTAAACGATAAAATTTATCATTTGAAAAATATCAATATACATGTAAGTTCCTTGTGTCATAATTCACCCAACCCAATTAATATTGTTTACAAAGTCACTTTTTTTCATTAATTAGTGACTAAATTATACATAAAATACTATTATAATTCTCTGTATTGAAGAAATAAGATACCAATTATTTTTTATTAGATATGTCGATTGAAATATCTGACAATTAATCCATATACAATCCAGTCAATAAATAAATACCCCATTGCAAACATTTTAAAACATAAATTTCTTTCATAAATCGTATAAACCTATTTGTTTTATATTGTATGCATATGGGATAGTAAGTATAGATGAAATTACATACAACCTTTACAATCAATGTTAGTCACGAAGCCTGAAGTTATAAAGTATTATGTAGTATTTAAATCCAGTTGAAAAAGGTAAAAATTGTCTCACTGAATAATAGACCTTCTTAACATTGTCAATATATTTAGGTAAAGCTCGAAAACTTTTGTATTTAATTGAACTAAACAATTGTACAATTTGCTGTAAAAATGTAATGGAGAAAAAAGCATGTGTATTTTTCTATTAATAAATAACTTATTCATGTTATTTTTAAAATTTTAAAAGTGTTGATAAAATTTCATTGCAATAAGATATATTTAAGATGATAGAAACTAAGGGTATTTTTATATTTCAGCTTTGAGTTTGGTTTTTACGATTAAATCGAACTATCAACATTTCGGATTTATCATTTAAAAAAAGGTAAATTTGCTATTCAAATGTTCTAATATTCGCATCAACGTATAAATCATTCAATCAATCCTAATACAGTAGGCACATGGGATTATTCAAAATAAGAATATTTTCGAGCCTGTGTTTGTGGCTGAAAGTTGGGATTTTCAAAAATAGGTTGACCTCAAAGATGGATACCGCTCTTATTGTGCGTGTTCGAGTATTAAAACGTAAAGAATGTCAACATTGAAAGTGCGATAAAGCTAAATAATTTGATTAACTGATTCGATTCACAAAAACAATCATTATCATACAGATAAAAACGATGATTAACATATAATTCTTATCTATGATATGAAATCAAACAGACATAGAACAATCCGAATGCTATAGTCTGATATCTACGTATAGCTATATTTATGCTTATATCACTTTAATGGCAATCGCAGGTCTTCGGTGGGAGAGAAGAACTCGGCAGTTAGTAAGATGGCGTGTAGACTGAAATACACACGACACGAAGCTACATATTATCGAACCCATGTCCGATATATTGTTATTTTTAGACTTTTTATAATTTGAATAACTGTTTACATTGTTATAAGTCAAATATGAGAATTTGAGTAAAATCGGTGACCATGAATTTGACAGCTAGTGCCCCTTTAGATAACGGTATACTCTACTTGTTAAATTTTATATGTCATTTGGTATATGCTGGAGAGTTGTCGCATTGATAATCAAACCAAATTATCATTCTAATATGACGTCCTTATTACGCTTTGTAAACAAAGCCGTGTTCTAATGAGCACAACATATGTTTGACACATGCGCACGAACTTACTGTTTATATTAACGTTATTTCCATCGTTATCCTTTAAAATATATACATTTAAGCAGCTAACATAAACTTTTATTATATTTTTTTTTATGAAACAACATATATTTACCCTGCTTGTAGCTTTTAAACTTATCAAATATGAAATGCAATGCACACACTCCTCGAGGAGGAAACGGGAACAACCAAAAATTTTACGATAATTTCGTACGCTTCGACCTATAAAAATACTGTATTTGTCCTATTAGAATCGAAATATTTCCTCCATGTCATGCTCTATGCTCATTTTAACATAGGTAGGCATTATATTTGACCACATTTTACACATCGCTAACGCTCAGTGTAAAATATCGACAAATATAATGCCTACCCATGTTAAAATGAGCATAGAGCATGACATGAAGGAATTATTTCTAAACTCGTAAATTAAAATCCTAAGTTTTTTTTCTTAATAACCTTTATCATGAATGCAAATAAAAATGCTTGAAATGAAAAAAACTGGTTCTAAAGTCCAAGTTCAAACTGTAATGAAAGCATGTCACCCTTATCCAGACGCGATGGACTGATTTCAAACCGGCCAGTCTGTACCCTTTCTCCCATCTTTCTATAGAGTCAAATGAAGGAACATTAAATACATCGTTTTCGGTCTTGATATTACTGGGTCAGAGATCAAAATAAATACCTCCCGCACTTGGGAAAAGTAATCTCCGACTAGATTACCGAGTCGGTCTGTACATACGTTTAACAATGTTATTAAAAGAAAGGCAACATCAGCTTTACCGCTGTTCGAAAGTCATAAATCGATTGCAAGAAAACTAATCCGGGTTACAAACTGAAAATGACGGAAACACATAAAATATAAGAGGAAAACAACGAAACCACAGAAACGTTAAAGTACAACAAAAATCAAATGACAATGCAACACACACATAAACCAACTATAAGATAATAATAGTCATTTTCCTGACTTGGTACAGGACATTTAAAGGACAAATGGTAGTTGAACCTGTTTTGTGCCTAGGCAAACCTGTCCTGTCGCTTTTATTGCAATGTTGAATATAACACTAAAATGACAACATTACAGGACAGTAATACAATACAAATAAATAAATGTACATAAAGGACAGAGAAATACATACATTAATAATACATTAGAGCATTACAACTCATTAGCGACGCTAAGCTCAAAATAGTAAAGAAAAACAAACAAAGATGAAGAGCATTGATAACTCAAAATTTTTTTAAAAAATGTGCAAAATACAGCTACGGTTATCTGCCTAGGATAAAAAAAAATCGTATTATTAGAATAATTCATACTTTTGGAAACAGTAAATTTATGAAAATGACCATATAATTGATATATGTCAACACTGAAGTAGTAACTAACCACAGAAAAAAAACGAAAACGTAAAACAACCTAGGTCAGAACATAAAAACAGTAAGCCGTACCACACATTGTATGTCACCCGACTAGATCGTCGAAAAAATATGACGTCACACGTAAATTCAAAAACAATCCTAAAATAGGATATAGTTCAAGATTAGATTTGTAATAATGATATTTGATGTATTTTTAAAATAACAATAAAAATTACAATAAGATTATTATAAAATTGTGTTAGTAATTATACAATTAATTGTATTATCTAGTTATGTCGGTATTTCTTCTATTTCAAACTGTAAACTAAACATCATGTAAGTTTAGTTGCGGCAAACTAAAATCTTTTAAACGAACTTGGTGATGAATTATATTAAATTAGAATCTAAAATTCATTAAAAAAAATTAAAATGTTAGTATTATTTGATAATCATACCGTTTATAAAGAATTCGTCTAACGCTGATGATTCTGATTTTGCATTTGTCATATTGTTTTTGAAGACGTAGGTTGAAATAGCCTGTAATGTACCAATTAAAGTTATATCAAAGTGCGTTTTTGTTCTCCAATCTTCTGGAGGTGGTTGGCGTGGATAAAATGCCGATACACTGCTGATGACTGCCAATATAGCTAATACATACATCATTTTACTGTTGTTGTACTTAAATCTTGTTAAAATCTGAAATATTCTCCTAAAAATCCAGCAAATTGGTAATATATTTTATGAATTTATAATTAACTTAGAATTTTGTCACTTCCTTGTTCAATGACTGGAATGTGTATTTCATTGTATATATGCTAGGTTACATGAATATGTATTTTTAAACGTGACTAAACATACAGTATCGAATATCAAGGAAGTCTAATTACACGATGATATATTCATCTCTTGCAGGGTTTACCCTGGGTCAATTATTTTTTTCGCCACCTCTTTCGCCAAAACAATATATTTTTCGCCACTTTATTATTTTTTTCGCCAAGTAACATAACTATATTCATTGCAAGTATTTTAACAACTTTTCTAAATGAGGGGGCCACTTTACTTTTAAATAATAAAGAAGATATAAGTCCTGGAATATAACAAAATTAATGGCCATGTTTTGATTATATAATACCAGTATAGTTCGTAGGGAAAGTTTCTTTAAAAGAAAAATACTGATGTGGCTTTTTGTACTAAGAATTGGTTTTCACAACAAACGAAAAGCTTTTATCACATGAAATTGATCCCTCATTTTATGTGTAGTCATAAAATTGAAGGGCTACTCTCATTCGAGGGGTTGTTCCCAAACTTTTGGATAGATTTCTTCATAACCACAGTTTTCTTTTCTTGACCATCGTAAATGAAAAAGTTGAGACGTAAAACTATGCTTGAAACACGCGTGTCACTCAAACGACTGTAAAGTAGTCTCCCTGATCAATTACCTATATTAAAGTTTTAAATCGGAGATTTTTCTTGCTTTTGAACATTTTTCGTCACAACAACTGCTTTCTTTTATAAATTATCTTTAAAAGGAGAGGAGACGTCAAAAGACTTCTTCAAACACGTGCGTCGCAAAGTGGTAAATAAATTCTGTATATGACATTTAGCGGAAGCCATTTAACCATATCATTTTGTCAATCAATTCAATCAACACCTTTATTAAATAGTCCTTTGTTGTCGATAGCTATAAAATGCAATCAGCTGATTATTGATTTTCTGTCCAAATCTTTATGAGGTCAAGGTGAATTCCGAGTATTGTCTGATCGGGTAAAGTCCGAGAAATTCGAAAAAAGTAAATAAACAAGATGGAGGAAAATCGTTCTATATATTTCTTTCGCCAAATTCTTTCGCAAATGACGAATTTTTATCGCCACAATTATTATTTTTTCGCAAATTGCGAAAATGGCGACCGCCAGCGGAAACCCTGATCTCTTGTGTCAAACGTTGTTCATTTGATTTATTTTTTTAAGAGATTAATTTACCTGGTTAAACATCAAATTTGTATTGTATTTTGTGTTTTAAATTGATCTTTATTTTAATTTTTTGAAAATAAGAATGACATTTATTAGTCCATTTTATATTTAAAAAATATGAAGTATCTACATCTGATATAAACCTACTTATTTTAAGCTTTACACTGCCAAGTAAAAAAAAGAATATAAAAAATTACGTTCTCCAGAAGGATAGGTCGTAGTTTTTCAAACTGCAGCCCAGATATTTTGCATGTGATATTGAACAGTTATTACGCGTTTGAAACTCGCTTTACTAACGGCAAAACACGTTTTAAAATAGAATGTTCACCTTTAATACTTTGTTTTCCTATAATCTATAAGTCATCCCAACCGTAAGAGAAATAAACCAATCTATCTTTCAAAATTGCTCATCAAATACCCAGGATGCATTGGTCCATTTTTTCAAAATTAAGAATCGATACGAGATTTGTTTCCGCTTTTGTATTCGGAATAAGTGATACAAAAATTAACCATAAGTTATAAAAGCCTAATTTATCTTGATCTAGGGTCATTGTTCACCCAATCATAGATAATGGCAAGATCAGAGGTCTAGGTCATGTTCTAAATTTTACCCTGTGGTTATGCGTGTATTTTCACTCATTCTATAAAAGCTAGATGTAGACAAAATAAACTGGGGCTTAATAATTAGATTGTTAAGACAAAGAACTGTCCGAATTGATCTGATGATAACTAATAAGAGTCATTGCCCTTGGATGCTGAAAAGTATCAACCAAAAGAGAGTTTCAGTAAAGTATAAATAACCAATTTTGCACTATTTTCTTAAAAACAGTAATAAGAAACCATATACTCTATCAATTAGCATTAGTTTGTGTTTTGCATTATTGTATATTTGCAATTGCGTAATTAAACATAATGTACGTTATCAAAGAGATTGACATGTGTACTGTTATACCACTGTCCGAGGTTAGGAGAGGGTTTGGATCCCGCTAACATGTTTATACCCGCCACATTCTGTATGCCTCTCCCTGTCGGAAGCCAAGAGCCTGTAATTCAGTGGTTGTCGCTTGTTGATGTGCTACATATTTGTTTATCGTACATGTTTTGGACCTACATTAGGATGTTAGTTTTCTCGTTTGAAATGTTTCACATTTGTCATTCCTTTGCCTTCTTTAGCTGAGTATGAGGTATGGGCTTTGCTCATTTTTGCTGACCTATATTTAGTAATTTTTGTGTCATTTGGCCACTTGTGGAGAGTTGTTTCATTGGCAATTATACCACATCTTCTTTTTATATGCGTTTATTTTAGTGGGAGGCATTTAAAAGCCTTCACCTTTCGGATTCATTAGAAGTATCAATTTTAATATACTGAACTTCCATTCCAAAAGTTTCATAAAACACTATTTTTAATTGTTCTTTGTTTTCCAAAAGGGTTTCTCGCTCTCAATATCAAACACATTGTAGATGTCACCTTACGAAAGATAGATTAAGCTAACAATCCTAGTCTCAAATACAATACCTGATTTTGTTCAATAATCCATAAACAATATATATCATGTATCATCCTTTTTAATTGATATTTTTTGTTCATTGTTTTTTTTCCTTTCAATCATACGTAACACGTCATTGCATTACAGGAATCGTCTAACTTATGTTTTGCATTTACAATATATACCAGGACGATTTTAAAACTAAAATGTTATCATTTTCTGTAATATGTTTATCTCACAATAAAAAAAGCATGTACACAGTCCTTTGGTCTCTTTTTTGTTTTCGTTGAAATAGTTTGTTTAGACGTATCATAAAACTAATTTTGTATACATTCAAAATGTACTAGACATTTTGACGTTTTCTGTAAAACTGCAATAATAGTAATAACCAAAGGTCCTTAAGACTCATCAATAAACCTCAGATCAAAATAGTTAGAAAGCCAAACAAATTTAAAGTCAAAGAACATTGAGGAACCAAAGTTCTAAAAAGTGGTGCCAAAGACGGTAAATGTTATCTATACCTGGGATAAGTTAATCCGAAGTATTTCAAAACATTGATACATCAAAAAAAGTAAAATCACAAAAATACTGAGCTCCGAGCAAAATTCAAAACGGAAAGTCCCTAATCAAATGGCAAGGATAGAACACAAAAAATGGACAACAACTGTCATATTCCTGACTTGGTACAGACATTTTCAAATGTAGAAAATGGTAGATTGAACCTGGTTTTTTACCGCTAAACCTCTCACTTGTACGACAGTCACATCAAATTCCATAATACTGACAAAGATGCGTCAACAAAGTGTGACAAATAGGGGAACAGCAAAACGAATTCCACCTAAAATGGGGTTGATTTTAGGTTCTCCTGAAGGGTCAGCAGATCCTGCGTCACATGTGACACACGTCGTGTTGCTCATGTTTTCACAAAGCCGATAAATAGTCTTTAACCGGTAGGTCACATATGTGAAAAGGGAACGGGGTTTATTAACGACATAAGGAACATATCCGATATCATGTGTATAACGGATATTCAATAACAGCTAAAATCATATCTTTTGTCGTGAAGATTTGTTTTCGACCCTCATAGTCAATTTCTAGTTTTAAGTGGCAAATGGCAAAATTTAAATCTCAAGCATTTCAAACGAATGAATAACAACTGTCATATTTCTGACTTGGTACTGACATTTTCTAATGTATAAAATAGTGGATTGAACCTGGATTTATAGCGCTAAACCTCTCACTTGTATGACAGTCGCATCAAATTCCTTTATATTTACAACGATGCGTAAACAAAACAGACATTATAAGTAAAATTGTCAAAATAGGGGTACAGCAGTCATCACTGTGCCACAATCTCAATTGGAGCAAAAACATATATATATAAATATTTTTTGAAAAAGCACTAAAAGCATCTATCCAAATTATCCAGCTGTGCGTATATTGATAACAATAAAAAAAAACTATGTGGGACTATGGATACACATGCTACATAGATTCGTAACGACTACAACGTACTAGCCCTATTTCCATGACAAAATACTATTGTCCCGTCGACAAAGCCTCGGACATTATCGTTTTTGTGTATTAATCACACATTACGAAAACTATTTAAAAAAGAAAAGATTAGGTATTGACATCAACATGATCAATGACATTTTATTTGGAAATTAAACACATGAAACATGGACATTTCATTGGAAAATAAAACCATATGTCTCAAACATAATTATTACGTTATGGAAAGCGTATATTTCAAGGTTTTTCATGTCATATAACTCACCGCACTTTACAATGATTGGTCAAATGAAAGACAGACAAAACTTGGTTTTAAGGAATTGTGTCCTATATATTTTAACGCCCATATTACTTTGAGATATTCTTTTCTTATGTGTTCTGTTTAAAAATGCCTTACGGATCATTAAGTGTTAAATTTAATGCACCTAGTAGTATTGATATACACATGATAAACTTAAATATTCATAAAGCAAAAACAAATATTACGGTGTATGAACAACACAAATCTCGTTGTAAGTAGTTTTTATACGAACTGTATTGACTAGACATACACTGTTTTCTAAATATATGTACCACAGAAAGTCAGATTATTTGGTCAAATTCGTTTTTTTAACGAACTATTTAAAATACTGATTGTCTCTCTTTTGTCTGGATATTCCATGTTTCCTTAAAAGATATAGGTCACCGATGAGTTAAAAAAAGATATTTCAATTTTAATGCCAAAAAATTACATTTTTTTTCACCAAAGGGAGATAATTTGGAGCTTTTTAAGTGATATTAACATTCCAAAAGTCATCTGGTGCCAACACGAATTTATTTTATTTGAATAATTTGTGTACCATATGATGAAGTTACAACTACTAAAGGTAAAAAAATAAAATTTGTAGTGAAAAACTAATGTTAATTTTTTTTCTGAAATTTTTATACACTCGAGCCTCCTTAATGCTGATCACAGTGTCTATTCTACAAATTTTAAAAAAAATGTCGATTACTTGTTGTAATGTGTGGAATATGTATGACTTCTCAGTATTGTCTTTGGTTCCAAATCAGTTTAATATATAACTAGCTCAACTTGCTGAGAACGTAGTATAATCGTGGTAAGAACGTGCTATAATCGCAGTTAAAGCGTGGTAAGATCGTGTTGCAATCGGTGGTATGGTCGTAATGAGAACGTGATGAGCGTACAAAGATCTTGATAAGCGTAGTGAGGTCGCAGAATAAGCGCGATGAGAACGTGGCATAGTCGTAGAGGGATCGTTGTAGAAGCGTAATGAGGACGTAGTAGCATCGTGAAAGGAACGAACATTTACATGTTCATGCCGCTCATACCGCGACCTCACCACGATCTGAATTTATTTTAGATCGCGGTGAGCGTGATGCGATTGTAGTCTACTGGGACTGGGGCTTTACCAAGAACTTTCGTGCAAGCTGAATTGAAAATTGACTGTAGAAGACATTTGAACATTTAAGATATCGAACATTACATTTCAAAACATTAACACAATAAATAGTGATGAAATGAAGGTTCCATCAATTAACTTTATTGACATTTACATTAAGGATAAACTAGATGGAAAGGGTAAACACATGAAGTAACAAGTTCTGCAGATTAGAGAAAAAAAGGTCAATTATAACAATTTAATGAAAGATGAAAGGTAAAATCTTAAACATTTTATCACAAACGTGTCGTTAAGGACGCAGTGACGTCACGTCATTTAGAATCAGGGCACAGTATCAATATACTCTTTTTTGCTCCAGGCAATTTTGAGGTTATTGCATATGCAAAACCCGACGTATTCGTAACAAATATGTGATAAAGACGTTATATATCATGTAAATATATATATATCTGTTATTCTCTCTATTCGACAAATGCAATGTTTGAACTTAATTCTCATCTTAATTCATGATTTATAAACAAGAAGATACACACCTACACATGTACATGAGAGTGTTGACTCAAATGACACATTGTAATTTGTTTATTCTCTTTACTCACCATAGGTCGCTTGCATACAAATCTCACGTTGCGATTGCACGAAATATCATTCCATTTTCCATTATCATACATGTGACAACAGTTTTCGCCTTGACCTCTGCGGTTATTTTCTTCCCCGGTATTCAGTTTAGACACTTGTGTAAATGTGATCTCCGTAACTGCAGTTACGTATATCCAAAGATGGCGGACGACGTTTCTGGTCAATATGGTTTTTTTTTCAATTATGTAATAACTCAGTACTATTATTCGGTATTCCGTGTCTTTAAAGACGAATTTCCTAACTTTGAAACAGAAATACTATGGGTTTTTCATAGTTCAACCTTTAAAAGAGAAATCGGTCGTCGAAAAAAACGCGATGATATGGGTACCTGAAAAAAAAATTGCGGTTGATATACGTAACTGAAAATATAGATATCCGTAACTGATTTCATTTCTATACATTTGTCCTCGTTTGAAATGAAATTAGTGTCTTAAAAGTTTTCGAAATCATTATAAATCGGAATCTTAACTGTTCTTGAAAGTCTGTACAAATATTGTGTGAAAATATATTGGTCATGCTACCTATTCTGTATTTCTATATAGCCAAGCCAGCAACATGTTTAGTTACTAGTTAGCTATATATATTTAGAAAAGGAAACTTGTTTTAGCTTATTTCAGATGAAACATATGGTTTCAACAAAGACATGCATATCGCTTTTAACGAAAAAAAAGTAAAAGAACGAAAACATCAGGAAAAAATTGAATACGGAAAGTCTTTTGGCAAATGGCAATATGTAATTTAAATCTCAAGCGAATCAAACTTATTGCTAGGAACTGTCATAGAATTATATTCCTGACTTGGTACGGATATGTCCTTATGTAAAACATGGTAGATTAAACCTAGTTATAAAGCTTGCTAAGCATCTCACTTGTATGACAGTCACATAATAATATATTAATTGAAAACAAAGTGTGAACAAAACAAACAGGTATAATAGTGTGTACAAAGGTTTTTGGGGTACAGCAGTCACCATTGTTTTATAATCTTATTTTCTTTTAAAAAAAATACTATTTTCAACCAAGAAAAACAAAAAGGCAAAAATACAAGTAACATGAGCAAAAAAGAAACAGACCAGCAGAAAAATGACTGTAGCACGATAACACAATGGTGGGATGCATAAGTACCGAGCCACGCCAAAAGAATATCCCTAAAAATGGATCAAACAGTAAAGGTTAAAAATATACAGAGAGACACAAAGAACACTATAACACGTCATGTAATTGATAATCAAAGTGGGTGCCTATAACCTATACAACACAAGACCATCATGTTTTATGTTTAAGACGTCTGAACACTAAATTCATTGGATGTTTAATGTTTAATGATGAATAGTTTAGTCTTAGATGCATGGACTTATTTAATAGCTGTTAATTTCTTTGAACAAGCTGTCAGTAACTGCGAGTATTCTTATATCTGTTCTTAGTTTTCATTTTGTTGTTAACATGTACAAGTACCCTCCCACGCCCACTTTGTGTTTTTGTTAGATGTTTTTTTATTTGTATCCATCTGATAAGTTTAGCTTTTTTTAATTGATTTTAAGCTCACCTGGCTCAAAGGGCCAAGTGAGCTTTTCTCACCACTTGGCGTCCGTCGTCGGGCATTGCCGTCGTCGTTAACTTTTAGAAAAATCTTCTCCTCTGAGACATCTTGGCAAAATTAAACCAAACTTGACCTAAATCATCCTAATGATATGAAGTTTAAAAAATGTATCCGATGACATCGCCATTCAACTAAGATGACCACCATGACTAAAATAGAACATAGGGGTTAAATGATTTTTTTTGGCCTATAGTTCTGAAACTTTAGTATTTAGAGCAAATCAGACATTGGGTAAACATGTTCATTAGATCAAAATATATCTGCCCTGAAATATTCAGGGTTGCTGCTCCTAAATTGGTAATTCTAAGGAAATTTTACAGTTTTTGGTTATTATCTTGAATATTTTAATAGATAGAGATAAACTGTAAAAAGCAAATTTGTTCAGCAATGTAAATAAAGGCAACAGTAGTATACCGCTGTTCAAAACTCATAAATCCATGGACAAAAAAACAAAATCGGGGTAACAAACTAAAACCGAGGGAAACGCATTAAATATAAGAGGAGAACAACGACACAACACCGAAACGCAACACACACAGAAACGGACCAAGCATCAGACAAAACACCACGAGAATAACAAATATAACATGAAAACCAAATATATGAATTTGGGATAGACAAGTACCGTACCACGTCTTATCTCAATATCTCAAAAATAAGAGAAAACACAAACGACTCAACGTTAAAATGCAACACACACAGAAACAAACAATAATATAACAATGGCCATATTCCTGACTTGGTACAGGGTTGAACCTGGTTTTGTGGCATGCCAAACCTCGCACTTTAATGGCATAGTTAAATATAACATTGAAATGACAACATAATATTACAGGACTACAATACAAATAAATAGGAGAAGATATTAGACAAAGAAAAACATGATTAATAGATAACAAAAAGCATCAGGTTTAAAATTCAATACGTCAAAAACGCGCCTTGTCCACACAAGACTCACCAGTGACGCCCAGATATAAAAGATCGAAAGGGAAAAAAGTACAACGTTGTACAGCACTAAAGATCTACAAATTAGTAAACATGACCAAAATTAATCAAAAAAGAGAAATTGCCCTTTAAAGAGAAGTTTTCACATATTTTCTTAATTTTTTGTAAGTTTTTACAAAAATTTTCTCCTCAAAAACTACTGGGCCAAATAAAACCAAACTTGGCCTTATTCATTCTTATGGTATCTAGTTTAAAAAATGTATCCGATGACCCCTTCCATCAACTAAGGTGGCTGCCATGGCCCATGGATAAACATAAAACAAACATGTAAAATGCAGTTGTCGGCTTATATCTCTGAACCCAAAGTATTTCAACCAAAAACACGGGATGCATATGTCCATCAGGCCTATCTGCCCTGACATTTTTCGACGCATCAATCAACCCGTTGTTGGGTTGCTGTCTCAGAATTAGTAATTTTATTGAAATTTACAGTTCTTGATTATTATCTTGAATATTATAATAGATAGAGATAAACTGTTGTAATGTTTCTGGGTCGTTATGGTTACAAACAAGAAGAATCTTGTTGCAGCAATACATTATTCACGCAAAGGATGCGTTCAGTCGATTAAGACGTTTGGCGGGAAAGTCAGTGGTTGAGTCCAAGGGTATGGGAAGTGGTTGAGAGGGGTTCTTGTGTTCGGTACCGGTAACATTTAAAGAACATACCTACCCAGGGAATTATGTATTCGTCCACGGGTATATACGAGAATGAGAAACGGCACTCGAGGCTGTCGATGAGCTGTCATAAGTTAACGGAGCGTATGTCGATTATATTAAGTTCTAGAATAGCTTTAATATTCAGAGGACACTTTGTATTCGGTACAAAGATAATGTACAGTTTGATCGGATTGACAAGGCGGACTGTCCCACTCGGAGGACAGGCTGTACCAGCCCGCACTGTCTGGTATTGACAGACTGTCCCACTCGGAGGACAAGTTGTACCAGTCCGCACTGTCTGGTAGTGACAGACTGTCCCATTCGGAGGACAAGCTGTACCAGCCACATTGTCTTAGAGTGACATACAGTCCAATTAGGAGGATAGTCTGTTATATTTTATAATACTTGTATATATTAGAGTTCATGGTTACTTTATATCGACAAAGAGTCAGTGTATATATTTTGGTTCATTGTGCATAACAGATAGTTAAAGTTTATGGTACTGTCGTTTTGTTTGTGGACAACTTGGATCCAAGTTTGTTCGGGAACGTTCGTTTAATATAAAAACGCCTGGTTACACGTTACACTGTAAACAGCAAAATTGTTCAATAAAGTCAGATATACAAAAACATTCAAAATGACCAAAATAATCAAATGACCCGACCCAACTAGGAGTTATTGTTCTTCATAATCATTTTTTTTTTCCAATTTTTTGTAGATTTTGTTTTCTTTTACAAAGTTCTTCTCCTGACACTACTAGGACAAATTTAACCAAACTTGGCAAAGTCAAAGAAACTAAACAGACTAAACGATAAGATATGCAAGATCAACAAAATAGAGATTTTTATCATGGTCTATTATCTTCCACGGTGTTGGAGAGTGTCCTTTGTTTGATATGCCCATAGGCCAAGGTGAGCGAGACAGGCTCTGGAGAGCCTCTAGCTAAAGTATGTTCTTCTGTTGTACTGTCACACCATTGTTCCAGGTAAGGGGCAGGGTTTGTCACACGTTAATATGTCTAATCCCGCTACATTCTGTATTTGTTGATGTGTTAGATATTTGTTTTTCGTTTTTTGTACATCAATTAGGCCTTAGTTTTCTCGTTTAAATTGATTTACATCTGTCATTTCGGGGCCTTTTATTGCTGACTATGCAGCATGGAATTTGGTCATTGTTGAGGGCCGTACGGTAACATATAGTTGTTAACTTCTGGTTCATTTGGATTATTATGGAGAGTTTGCTCATTGACAATTATACTAAAATTTCTTTTTTTATAATTGGTCGATCATTTACGCGTTTTTTTCAACTTATGAATTCGACGTTTACTCAGATACCTGAATGTTTTGACACATTTGGACAAACTCTGTACTTAGACAAATTAACGGCCTGTAAATGTGTACAATGTAAATAAGATTTCACGGTTTTCCTTTTGATTGCATTTAGATTGTTAACTGGTTCTCTTGGCAGTTCTTTGATTGGTATTTTTCTATGTTGTGATAAATGCTAATCTTTTGACCAATTTATGACAATTTCATTACAGAAAAAATGTTTCTCCGATTTAATAAATCGATGGTAATGAATGACAAAAAAACAACAAAACTCAACAGTTACGGATACTCTTTTCTAAAAGTTTAATACAGTTACGGATATCAGTTTTTACAGTTACCATATCATCGCGTTTTTTTTTACGACCAATTTTTTCATTTAGCGGTTAAACTATTAAAAAAAACATATAGCTGACTATGCGGTATGGGCTTTGCTCATTGTTGAAGGCCGTACGGTGACCTATAGTTGTTAATGTTTGTGTCATTTTGGTCTTTTGTGGATAGTTGTCTCATTGGCAATCATACCACATCTTCTTTTTTATATAGTATTTCAGGTTCAAAGTTTGTAAATAATTAAAAAAAGACACGAAATACCGAAGAATAGAACATAGTTATTACAAAATCGACAAAAGAAAAATTGACCAGAAACGACGTCCGCCATCTTCCGATATACGTTACTGCAGTTACGGAGATCACATTGACCCCAGTGATTGTGTACCAAATAATCAACAATTAAACAAAAACATTAATTATAAATTTTGTGTTCTATTATACATGTTATAGGCAATAATTATTAAATAGAAGGGCGCGCATAAAAAGCACGCATAAACGTTATGTTGCATCGATATACCTAGCAATACAAATATGTTTACAAAAATGGTACAATTACTATTTAGACAAATATTCACCGGATATAATCATAGGTACACACTTATCTCATCGGCAAATCCCCTACGTTTTGAATGTAAGAACATGTTTTCTAAAAGACCAATACGATTTGAACACTGTATATTTTTGTGTATTCCGTCGGTCGAGAAAGTGAACTTTTATATTCAGTTTATTTCTATCGATTTATGAGTTTTGAACATCGGTATACTACTGTTGTCTTTATTTATGCATGTTTTTCCCTTATACGAGAAATCCGTTTTTGTTAAATACTCATGTGTACATTACAACTTAAGGACGACTCATGTGATGTACTAACACCATCAACACGACTGGTACCAAGTGTTAATCAGAAACAGTTTACCTTCCGGAGCTCCTGAGTGCGCAACTGCTTTTTGGTATATCTCATGTTGGCCAGTCTGTAGTTTTATTGTAGTGTATTGTTGACTTTTTCGTCTTTTCGTCGGTTTTTTTTCTGTCTGTTTTGTTTTATTTGGGATGGGGGCGATGGCATTATCAGTTTACCTTCAGTTGGAGTCTGTCATGTTACATGTATATCTTCCATTTTTTTTTAATGGTCAGACATTTGTTAGATATGTAAGACAACAATCTGATGAAGTTATAAAACATAACTATCTTATGTTTCACCAGACTCATATGGTTTACTGTTTGCATTCAGTTTCTCCTTGGTTTTGTCCCTAACCCTACAAACATTTTTAACCCCGCTATTTGTGAGTCTGTCCCAAGTCAGGAGCCATTGCCTTTGTTAGTCTTGTTTGTTTTTAAATTTTAGATGTTTTTATATATTCATCGCCATTATCATGATTATCACTGAACTTGTACATATTTTTGTTTAGGGGCCAGCTGTAGCATGCCTGTTTGTGCGATAATTATTCGCTGTGTCGGTGGCTTTTAAAAAAGGATATTGTAGGATTGCATATGAGAAAACTCTTCAATAGAGACAATTTGACATAGAAGAAACAATCAGTCATCGTAGGGAAAATAATAAATAGATAAAGGCAGATGTGGAATTGAGTGCCAATGAGACCATTGTCCATCCATGTCACAATGTATAAGACAATTAACAATTATAGGTCAAAAACCGGTTCGTAACACAGAGACTTGGCTCTCACCGAGAAGCAAGCTATACAGAGCCCCACAATTACCAGTGTAAAATAATTAAAATAGGAACACCAATGGTCTATTCTATATACAAACGAGGAACGAGAAACACACATGAATCACATAAACAAAATACAATCACTGAACAAACGGTTCCTGAAGTAGGAAAGGAGCCAAAAATGCTCTACGAATGTAAAGGTTTAAACTGACGCCAACCTTCACCCTAAACTGAGGCAGTAGCGAAACATTTCACCATGAAACATATTTTAATTTGTCTTTAGTATCTGTATACTCATTATGAAAACAAGGAACTATCAAAGATCTGTCAACAGCATCAACTTTTAATTGAAGGTCATATATACATGACTAATACTAATTCACAAATTAAACATCCGGTGATAAAATATAAAAGAATGAGTGACAATGTGTCATACAAATTTTAAAACTCCAATTACAGCCATAATTGAACTTATTATAGTTTTTTATAATGATGTTTTAAATAGTATAACTGGAATGTTTCCTTGTTAAAAGTACTTATAATGAGGAAATAATGATGATATGAAAATCTGCATATTGATGTAAAAAAAAACTAAAATTTAATTAAGAGAATTTAAATTTAAACTTTAAAGGCAGAGAAAAGGTCGTAAAGATTCAACCGCTGTTATGAAGTTAATTCATCGTATGTTCTCACCAAGTTCTATTTGAATTGAGTTTCCGACCATTTTGGATCCGTAATCAGCTGCTTATATTGAACAAGTAAAATTAAAATTGAGAAAGGAAATGGTGAATATGTCAAAGCGACAACCACCCGACCATAGAGCAAACAACAGCCGAAGGTATGTACTCTTGGTTTAATTTCTGATTCAGTTTGTGTTTTTATTTCACTAAATTTCATAATGTAGTTTCTAATTTCAATCGCTTCAGTTTTTATCAGGTGTTCAAGTTCAAAAGTTCAAAAAGGCATCGAAATAATAATTTGATTAAATAGGTGGATTTCTCCTAAAACAATGCAAAATGGAGTTTTACTGTTATTTTGGCTGAGTTACAATAACAAATCTCAGCTAGTAATGAATTAGGAAAACAAGTCATTAAAGACTTACGATAGTGTTTGCCAGATCCGTGTTTCTAAGTAATCAAAACAGCTGAACGTTAAATCAAATAAGAAGTGGAACAACATTAAAAATCAAAACAATTATGCCACATAAATCTACATGTAGTTAAAAGGTATAACAAAAATACCAAAATTCAGAGTAAATTAAAAATATAAAAGCTGACTCGGTACAGGAATACTCCGCAACAGATAGAAGCTTAATATTTGGTTAAAAGGTAGCTTATCCTCGCACTTTTACGACAATTCTGTTATTTAGACGACATTTGGTGAGCAAATCACATAACACAAACATACAATACAACTGACTTAAAAATTCAAACAAAAATAGAAGTCAAACAAGGACGCCATAACAAAAAGTTTGTATAGTTAATAGTTTTTAGACAAAGACGCCTAATAAAAATATGTTGTCGTTGATAGTACAACCTGTATATGAAATAGTTAAAATTTAGTAAAATGAAAATACATGTTTAAACAATGTGAAAACAACAGTTTAAAAGTCTATTGCGTGTAAATCGCATCGCAGAACCCACCTGCATCAGAAAAACCTAAAAGCCATCTAAACAAAGTAGATTTTTTATACATGAGAACTTAAAATATTTAATTTAAAACCATCTAAACAAAGTAGATTTTTTATACAAGATTTTTAATATGTACTATCTGTTATAACTATTTAATATACTTCAATAATTATGATATGTTATGGCAGTATTTTTAATGTGTGTACAATTAATATATAATAAAAACATATTGTGCATGTTGTGTATAGTATTATACCGGTATTGTTCTTTCTTGTTATATAATTACTTGTAACTATTACTGGCAAACTGGCACTTTTTTTATTTATGAGCTGTTTTGGTTGTGTTTCATTTATCAAATTTTACTTTATTTTAGAAAAATCCCTAAGCACAATGAAATTACAAAAAGAATTTTAAATACACTTTTAAGATTCCATTTATCTCTATGATGTCTGCTTTGGTTTCAATATGCTCCTAGTCGTATTCAGTTAATTGATGCTTACCAACTTTTATCTTTTCTTCATATATAAGCATTTTAAACTTTTGATCTTACGAAATAACATTTGTTATCGTTTTTTCACAGGTTACTTTCGAAATGAGAATATACATCCTATTTGTGGTTTCGCTTGGTTTCCTTAATTTAAGCCATAGTTATCTAAAGCAAATAGAATGTCACAAGAATTGTAAATGCAAAGTGAGGCATTCAGGGAGACACGAAGCTGTTTGTAGTGGACTAGATTTGCATTATATTCCACAATTTCCAGACAAAATAGTTTCTGTTATAATGAGTGGAACAAATTTGACGTATATCGATAAAAATGGATTCCAGAATTTGACCTATATAAGACTGAAAGAATTAACATTAAACAACAATCTTGTTACGTTCATTCATGAAGATGCGTTTGTAAATCTTACATTTCTGGTTTGCTTGCGTATTTTTCAAGAAACACATTTAAAGGTTAATGTCATAAAGGTATCCGTTGGGAATATGAAAACAACAAATCTCCGATCTTTATATTTTCAAAATAATAACTGGCTTTTCCTGCCAATCGACATGTTTTCAAGTTTTACAGAAAATCAAATACGCACTCTTCAAATTAAAGGTAACAGCCTTCCCAAACTACAGTGTTCGACATTTTCACCATTAAAAAAGTTGCAAAAACTATTTTTAGATAAAAATGAGATTGAACATATTGATTTAACAGGCATTCCGAAGGATCTAGTAGACTTGCGTTTGAATGAAATCTTCTGCCAAAGGTTCCGGAATGGTGTACAAAGAATAGACGAGGTATCAGTTTAGTAAACAAATTAGAAACTTTAGATTTAAGCGATAATAATATTGGAGACATAAGAATAAACGCTTTTCTATGTTTGCCAAATTTGAGAAAGCTTTTACTCAATAGAATACCGATGAAGAGAATTCGGTCAAATATATTCGTAAACCTACCAGTTTTACATTCAGTAGAACTCTCGAAAATAGGGTTTCCTTTGCAAACAATTGACGGTTATACGTTCAATAGTTCTTCTCTTTCACATTTGTGTATGGATAATGCAAATTTCCATTTTAATCAAGATGAGTTTAATACACATACTTTTTTTCGTTGTCACCAAATCTAAGTTTTCTTAACTTAAATAATAATGTTTTCCCGAAAAACGAAATAAAGATGCAACAACTGTTTTCACCTTTAGTAAGGCTTAAACAATTATTGATGTCCTCAGCAAATCTTTATATTCTTCCGAAAAATGTTTTTCCGTATTTAAGATCACTCGAAACATTGACCCTAAGTTCAAATAGATTGACAGACTGGAATGATGGTAGTGAAATATTTCGAAATATGACGTATCTTAGAAACCTGTACTTGAAAGATAATTTCATCAACATCGTAAATAAAAAAAACTTTCCCAGCAGACATACTCAATTCGTTAACAGTTCTGGATTTGAGCTTTAATTCTTTTGTTTGTACTTGTGATCAACTATGGTTTACAGAATGGATTCAAACAACCAATGTAAATCTTCTTAGTTATCCAACGTTCTATCAATGTAGGGCACCACCGGCGCTTGATGGAACCTTATTTCAAAAGTATGTTAACTCGTCTAAGGAGTGTCCCCCATGGAATCCTATTTATACCACAGTAATTATCTTGTTATTGTCTGCTGCAGTATTAGCTTTGATATTTGCGATACTAATGAAGTGTCAAACAAACATTAAAAACTATCTTTACCTATGGAGAATCAATAGCAACAGAAGAAAAGGTTATCTCCCCTTGCAGGATGCAGATGATTTCGAATATCATGCATTTGTTGTATATTGTGATGCTGACCGCCATTGGGTTCACCAAAAATGTCTAAGGAAACTAGAACAAGATGAAGGAATGAAACTTTGCATTCATCATAGAGATTTTGAAATCGGGGAATCAATTACTGCAAACATCAATAACTATCTAGAGAAATCATGGAAAGTTGTTGTTATTTTATCAAATGATTTTGCGAAGAGTGAATGGTGTCAATGGGAAGTTGATGTCGTTCAAGAGCGGAGGCGCAGACAGGGAAGGGATGTAGTTTTATTGATCATGCTTAAAAGTGTTGACTCTAAACATATGACGAATCAACTCAGAGCCCTTCTAGACAGTGCATCAAGTCTGAAATATCCTGCGGGCGTTGGCGAAGAACTGTTCTGGACGGCAGCAGTGGAAACACTAAGAAAACCATTGGGGTATCCAACGACATCACTGTTATGATAACTTCAATAAATTTGAATACGAAATTTTAGAAAATGCTTTACAACCGTGTTACACTTTTATTTCTTAATGTGAGCATCTAGGAAATATTTAATATGATGGTTATTGGATTAACGATTAAACACAAATACATTGTGTATTCGTGTCACTGGTAAAGCAGATTTATACATAAAAATATGTATTGATTTGTTAGATAAAAACATGACTTTGTATAATTACAAATATGCCTGTTTTAAAATCATGTATCCTAAAAATAAATAGATAAAATGTATTTGTTCATTGTATGGCAATTTGTGTTACTACGGGTTTTTTTTTATTGAGATAAGCCATTCCAATTGATATTTTATTGTGTGTCTTTCTGTGTTGTGATGTTACACTTTTGTTTTAGATAAGGGAGAAGATTTGGTACCATAAAAACGTTTAATCCCGCTGAATTTGTTTGTACCTGTCCATAGTCAGGAATCGGATGTCCAGTTGTTGTCTTTAGTTTATGTGGTTCATAAGTGTTTCTCGTTTCTCGTTTTTTTATATAGATTAGACCGATGGTTTTCCCGTTTAACTGGTTTTACACAAGTAACTTTTTGAACCCTTTATCGCTTGCAGCTCGGTGTGACCTAAGGCTCCTTGTTGAATATCGTACCTTGATCTACATGGTTTTACTTTCATAAATTCCGACTGCAATTCTACAATATCTTTTTTAAATATTTGTCTCATTGGGTAATATACATCTTTTTATTCATATTGTCACATATACCTATTATGTCTGATTTTTTGCGCACCCAAGTTTTTCAATATAACAGATTTATAGATAACTGTCATATAAGTCAGAGGTTTAGGTATAGTACTTGCAACGTTCAGGTTGCATTTCTGTAAATGTTGACAATGCAATTTCCCATCGGAACTCCTTTTACGGCTAAAACTGTACCACTTTTACTATGAAGTTTTGAAAAAAATCTTATCCTAAAATTGAAAGTTCATATGCACCCCATTTTTTTTTCAAAGGTCAACATATAGGGCTGTGCGGGATAATTTCAACGTTTATATGCCCTGAACTTCTCAGACTTTAACCTAACACTAATTTTCTTAACTACCCCTACCTCAAATGAAAGGTAACCACAGATTTCAATGTAAACAATATGCACGTGTATATTTACTGGTAACATTCCCAAGTTATGTCTCTGTGAGATGGAACACAGAGAGCATAACTGGGAACCAGTATGTAAACAAAATTAATTTTCTCCCCAAAAGAGGCGTGTTTAGAGAATAAGCTGTATTTACAAAGTGCAACCTTCAGTTTGTCGTAAAACTAACTGGTTTGGGATTGCTCAATGACAAGAACTCGACTAATCGAAACAAGGACAGCATTCGTAAATATAACTCAAAGTGCAGACATCTTATACGTTCAGGTATTTCACATTCAATCTTTTATGGTAATATTCTTTACAAAGCACAACAATGTCAGTATTTACCTCAAAAGCTAACAAAACCATCAAACAGACTTATTAAGGAAGGATATAGTTAAAATAGTGTTGTCAGATCATTACAGATAGCATATGTTGGCTTTAATATTGATTCACTTATAGAGTCTTTGTATCAGAATTAAATACATTTATTCTTAAACCAGTTGTTGGCGCGGGTTATGTTCTTCTGATATATTTTATGATGGTATAATACTAAACCCCTAACGGGAATGATTGTGCTTAATATTCATATGATGAAGACATAACCTTACAATCAGTTTAATTGAGGTCTGGAGCTAGCATGACAGTAACTGCTAGTAGTCGCTTATCTAAATATACTACCACCGCTAACATTTTTTACAATACAAATCGTGGTTACCTTTCTATCGAAAAGTCCCCGTCTTTCCACCAACAATACGGTAAAGTCCACGTTTAATGGTCGCACATTTTCTTTAAATTTTGAAACTGATATAAAACTAACAGTATTATGTTTCTACTCATATGAAGCAAACCGGGATGCGGTATTCAGTACGTAGGTCAAACTGGACGATATTTATCTAAACGCACGCAAGAACACCTGTATCGTTTTTAAAAGACCCAATGAATTTAAAAGTATCATTTACACCTTAAGAAGCACAATCATCCTATTAAATATTTAACAGTTCAACCTTTAGAAGTAGTAAATAGGCAGCCTGGTGAATCTCAATTAAAGTTTGTACGATCACGGAAAACAATTGAATTAAATTGGATTAAAAAATTACAGACAGTCTGCCCTCTCGGTCTAAATAATAATATCATGGGAATTAGTAATATATCAAGAACCGATTCTGTTAACATTTATGGATATAGTTTCTAAAACTGTTTGTGAAAACTGTTCTCATGGACGTAGAAAAAATCGCAATCAAAGAAAATTTCGGACCAATCATACAAAAATATTTGAATATATCCAAGTGAACTTGAAATAAAAAATTCTACCGACACAGATAAATCTGCTTCAAATTTAGACCTTTTTCTCGAAATGACTACTGATGGTAGGTTGAATACCAAAATTTATGACAAACGCGATGATTTCAATTTTCCTATAGTCAATTTTCCATTTCTGTGTAGCAACATCCCAGCGGCACCAGCATAATTATGGAGTATATGTGTCTAAATTGATACGTAACTCTAGAGCTAGCTCAAAGTAGGTTGATTTTGTTGAACAAGGAATACTGCTTTCTCAAAAAGTTGCTAAGACAGGGCTATGAATCAATCAAATTAATGCCATCACTCAAGACGTTTTACGGTCGCCATCATGTTAGATTGGCCATTATGACAAAATTGTGTCAGAAATCATATTTGATATTCCTCCTCAGTCATAATAACCTTCCATCATTCCCGAACTGAACAAAGAAATAACACGACGTATGCCGTATACGGTGCAGGAACTGCTTACTCTTCCGGAGCACCTGATTTCACTCCCGGTTTTTAGTGGAAATCGTGTTGCTTCTTAATTATCATTTCTAACTGTTGATGTAAATGTCCTTTGGTTTTGTGAGTCTTTGTTTACTCCTTGGTTTTGATTGTTATTGTCTTGGACCTAATTTTTATTTCAAATAACAACAGCAGACATTATCTGTCAACAAAGCTCTGTTCTTTACCGGTTAATAAGTTAAATAAAATTTTAAAGGATTGCAACACAATTTCATATAGTAGTACTTAGAATGAAATCGTTCAAATTATAACAAGTATAATGGCATATTGTTATTCTAAACTGTTTCCCAAAATTGATCGCCCTGATGATCATAAAAAACATTTTATTAAAATAAAGTATTTCAATAAAGGTTTTGATTTTGTAAATATTGCCGGTATTTTAACTACCATTCTGTTAAAGGACAAATTCCTGGATATTTTGTTTATACTGAGCTCCCTCTTATTTGTTATATTTACCAGAAATCTACCAGGATATAATTGTTTAATTATAGCCAATTGTGTAAAGATGTTAATATAAGTGAAAAAACATCTACTTCATGTAATTGCAGTAATTCCGAATACATTTATGGACCCATTTCCTATGTTATAATAGGAGATCCTAACATCGTTCAAGACCGACAGTTTACATCATTCCTCAGCAAAGGACCTAAATCGTTCCCCATCAATTATTATTTGGAATGAGTGTCGTAATATCATCCACGACTCACTCCGTACTTACTGTTTGAAATGGATAAAACGGGAAAAAGCTGACAAAAAATCTTTGGACTCTTTTTTTAATTCAGTAATGAACATAGTTGATATACGTATTCAACATTTTAAAGAACGCCTTACCCTTAACAAAAACCAAAAAACCCTATTTCTCGTATGAAACATAAACTAAAAGAACTAGCCAAGGAATTTGTTTTTGTCCCGGCCGATAAAGCTTCTAATAATATCATAAGTATTTGACGTAAATTTTACATTGAGGTTCTGAAAAAAAGAAATCACCAATTCACCAACATTCCAACTGACTCCATTTTCGGAAAACGACATCTTTAACAAACATAAACTTTTGTCTACCTCTTTACAAGCAGAACCAAATACAATGAAAGTCCAAACTATGCACTGGCTTTCGAAGCTACACAAAACATCTTACTTCGTCTTCAAACCATTGTTTCACTACTAAATTGTCTATTTTTTCTTACGAGTACACTTGGTACAATCAAAAACCTGATAATAAATTGTTCAAATAAGGCCTTTGAAAATAGTGGAATTAATTACTTTTGGAGTGAAAAAAACTCGTTGGAAGTACTTGGTAAAATTCATGCATATTGCTGATTTTGAATCTGTTCAAATTTTTGATTTTTCTACCCTATATACCACTTTGCCTCACATTCTCATTAAGAAATATTCACACAACTAATTAAATGGGCATAAAAATCAGATGCGAATACATATGTTCAAACTCTTTTAAATTAATTTTAGTAGCAATAAACTATGTCAATTGAACATGCTTTGACACTATATCTGCCAATTTTTTTTTATAGAGAACATTTTTGTTTGCTTTGGAGAATCCATATATCGTCAAGTTATCGGAATTCCAATGGGGACTAACTGTGCACCACTTATTGCGGACCTGTGTTTGTATTGCTATGAGTTACAATTTGTGACTAAAATCAACAAAGACCCATCGAAACAACATTTGATATAAAAATGTAATAATACTTTTAGATATTTGGATGATATATTGGCTCTCAATAATGACGACTTCTGTAGGTATACTGAGCTCTCGTTGAACTTACTTTAAATTAAGCTAATACTAACAATGACCCCTGCCCTTTCCTCGATCTTGATATCTTTATCATTAATGGAAAGCTTAATACACAAATTTATGATAAAAGAGATGATTTTTCATTTTTAATCGTTAATTATCCATTTTTAGATGGTGATGTTCCCTTCGCTCGTATATGTAACACCGTTTTAGATTTTAACGAGCGAAATTAATGTATTACTGAAAAATTATTACACCAGGGATTTCGATATTACAAACTAGTCAAAACATTTACTTAATTTTATCATCGGTACAACATGTACAAGGATATCATTCGTAAATATAACTCAACATGCAGACTTATTATCCGTTCAGGTATTTCACATCCAATCTTTTATGGTAATATTCTTTACAAAGCACAAAAATGTCAGTATTCACCTCAAAAGCTAACAAAACCTTTAAACAGACTTATTAAAAAGGGATACAGTTACGATACTGTTGTCAGGTCATTAAAGATTGCATATGTTGGCTTTACTATTGATTCCCTTATAGGGTCTTTGCATCAGAATGAAACATTTATTTAAAAACCAGTTGTTGGCTTGACGCGGGTTATGTTCTTCTCATATATTTTATGATGGTATACTACTAAACCCCTAAATGGAGGGATTGTGGCTGATATGCATATCATGAAGACATAATCTTTCAATCAGTTTAATTCAGGTCTGGATCTGGCATGTCAGTAACTGCTTGTGGTCTGTTGTTATTTATGTGTTATTGTCATTATGTTTATATTCTATTGTTACCTCTTCTGACATCGGACACGGACTTCTCTTCAACTGAGTTAATGTGCGTATTGTTATGCGTTTACTTTTCTACATTGGCTAGAGGTATAGGGGAGTGTTGAGATCTCAAAAACATGTTTAACCCCGCCGCATTTTTGCGCCTGTCGCCAGTCAGGAGCCTCTGGTCTTTGTTAGTCTTGTATGATTTTTAATTTTATTTTTTTGTGGATAATTTGGAGTTTAGTATAACGACCATATATTATCACTGAACTAGTATATATATTTGTTAAGGGGCAAGCTGAAGGACGCCTCCGGGGGCGGGAGTTTCTCGCTGCATTGAAGACATATTTGTGACCGTCTGTTGTTGTCTGTTCTATGGTCGGGTTGTTGTCACTTTGATACATTCCACATTTCCATTCTCAATTTTATCTTTGTTAATTTATGCATCATTGTCATTTTGTTAAGTTACTTTTTCCTATTCTGACATCGGACTCGGACTTCTCTTCAACTGAGTTTTAATGTGCGTATTGTTGTGTGTTTGTTTTTTTGCTACATTGGCTAAATGTACCTCCAAACTAATGTGTAAATGTCTTGTGTAGATTAAGACAGAATATTAAACTATTGACATTTAAATCTAAAATGTTTACCTCGAATTTAAGTCATTTACCAAATTCGAAAAATTGAAAATTATGAAATCTTAAATAATCTCAAAATTGATTCCATGATGCAGTTTCCACCGATTCCACAATTTTTCCGTTAAGACTGATCACAGAAATTATTTACGGTTCTTATGGCACCCCGAAAGTGATTTGAGTAAACCACTTGAGAAGTTTAGAATGACAGTACATGTTTTTGGTAACAGCCCCTCGCCAGCAGTAGCGACTTATGGGCTGCGTGCGTAGATCGGTGCAAGGTGCATCTCCGGATAAGCAGAAATTTGTGGCTAAGAACTTTTATGTTGATGACGGACTTGTAAGTTGTTTAATTGAGTGCAATGAGGTAGATTTGATAATAAAAAAAATACACAACGTGAACTTGTGAGAGGTGGCAGACTTAGATTACATAAAATCGCGTCAAACTCAACTGCAGTACTTTAGCAATTTTGCCATGTGAAATTTTAAAATTAATCGTATAAACATTGAACGACAAAAATATGTGAGGTAGAAATTTTCTGACGTCAGACACGCGAAATTTTTTTTTGAAAATTGTAACACGATGATGACTGCTGTACCCATATTTTGACTATTTTATTTATTATGTCTGTTAAGTTCACGCATCATTGTAAATATAATGGAATTTGATGAGACTGTCGTACAAAGTACGCTTTAAAACTAGGTTTAATCCACCATTATCTACATTTGAAAATGTCTGTACCTAGTCAGGAATATGACAGTTGTTGTCCATTCGTTTTTGATGTGTTTTGGCATATGATTATGCCATGTGATTATGGACTTTCGGATTTGATTTTCCTCTCAGTTCAGTATTATTGTGATTTTACTTTTTGATGAGGATGATCTTGCGAAAGATTTAAAAAATGTTAACATTGATGAAGAGTGTTTTTCAATACAAAGAAGTCTGGGCATATAATGGGAAATAAATCTAGATGCATTCGTATTTAGTGCCAATACCGTACAGACACCGTGCACGCGTGGTGGCGTGCTATCAACTATCAACAGTATATTCGACCAAAACGGATTTACCGCACCAGTTACTCTAGAAGGAAAGTTATTGCTTCGCTAGATTATGTCATGTTTTTCGTCCATTGACTGGGACGATCCATTAGAGGATTTTTTTTATGAACGCTGGAAAATATGGGTTGACTCTTTAAAGCGCCATTGTGATTTGTGTATTCCGAGAAGGTATTGTGTTCATTCAGTTGATAATGCGAGTAGGTTAGAAGCTCATAATTTTTGCGATGCCTCCAAAGAAGCCGTAGCCGCGGTTGCATACTTAAAAGTGTTCTCATGAGAAGTTAGTGATATTGGATTCTCAATTGGAAAAGCAAAGGCTGCCCAGAAGCACGGATTATAGGTTGCACTTTGTAAATACAACTGTTTCTCAAACCACGCCTCTTTTGGGGAGATTGAGAATATTCATAGAAAATTGATTTTGTTTACATACTGGTTTCCAGTTATGATCTATGTTTTCCATCTCATACAGAGATATAACTTGGGAATGTTACCAGTAAATATGCATGTGCATATTGTTTATATTGAACTCTGTGGTAACCTTTTATTCGAGGTAGGGGTAGTTAAGAAAATAAGCGTTAGTTTAAACTGTGAGAAGTTCAGGGCATATAAACGTTGAAAATATGTCGCACAGCCCTATATTTTGACCTTTGAAAAGAAGATTGTTGTGCATATGTACTTTCAATTCTAGGATAAGATTTTATTCAAAACTTCATAGTTAAAGTGGTACAGATTTAGCCGTAAAAGGAGTTTCTATGGGAAATTGCATTGTCAATATTTACAGAAATGCAACCTATACCCCGTCGTGAAGTATGTGGCGTTGTTCTTGCAACTGACATAGCAGAGATAATCAAAGAACAATTAGACATAGATTATGAACACTTCCATTTTTATACAGATAGCCAAATAGTAATGGGCTACATCTCAAATGAAAAAAAAGATTGTTTGTGCATGTTGCTTACCGCGTAGGTCAAATCAGAGCATTTAGTACACCGAAACAATTGAATCATATTCCGACAAAAGAAAATCCAGCTGATCTAGTGACACGGCCATTCTCAGCTAGTGATTTACCGTCAAGTAAATGGATAGGAGGACCGAGTTGCTTAACAACGAATGTAGAAGTTAATGATGATCAGGAACGTTTCCCGTTAGTTGATCCCGAAATTGATAAAGAACTGAAGATTGACGTAGCGACAGCTAAAACAAGCGTATCTACATCCTTTCTCTTATGCGACCGTTTTGATATATTTTCTGTGTGGTAAAAACTAGTAGGTGTGGTTTCGACTCATCAAAATTTGTTTGCGAAGAAAAGGTGGTGACAATTCAGTTGTTTTGATAGAAGAAGCGGAACGCGAGATATTAAGAAATGTGCAAAGCGATATTTTCATCGATGAAATAGAAGGTATTGACTTTGGTCAAAATCTACCGAAGAATAGTTCGTTGATATCCCACAACCCAATCTTAAATGACAATGGTATCTTGTGCGCTGGAGGCCGTATTAGACATAATGAACATTGATACGGGTCTTTACACAGCAGATTTGCCACTAGACATACACCCGTATATCATACCGAAAACCCATTACGTGACAACTCTTCTCATAAGACACTATCATGCAAAAGTTCATCATCAGGGCAGAACAATGACTGAAGGCGCGATACGTTCCGCTGGTTTATGGATATTAGCTTTAAGCGCAAAGTCAGTAGTGTAATAAATAATTGCGTAGTGTGCAGGAAATTACGTGGGAAAGTAGGTTGGACTCAAATGGCAGACCTGCCTGCTGATAGGTTACAAGTTGATGCACCTTTCACGTGTGTAGGCTTAGATGTTTTTGATCTATGGCAGGTTATTGTGCGCCGAACACGCGCAGCTAGTTCTTCAAATAAACGTCAGGGTCTATTATTGACATGCTCAGTATCTCGTGCGATACATGTGGAACTTATCGAGGAATTAAGAAGTGCCTCTTTTATTGACGCTATGTGTAGGTTTATTGCCTTACGTGGAACCATAAACTAATTGAGATCATACCATGGTACTTATTTTATAGGAGCAGCACAGGAACTTAATGTTGTATCTGAATTCGTTGAAGTCGGATGAAACAGTTTTTAACAGGCAATGACATCGTCTGGATTTTCAACCCCCCTCATGCATCTCATTTCGTAGGTGTATTTGTGCGCATGATAGGGTCATGTACACGTACTCGTGATGCATTGTTATTGCAAAATAAGTTCAAGGATTTAGCGCATGAAGTACTTTCTATATTGTTTTGCGAAGTTTGTGCTACTGTCAATTCAAGGCCATTGGTTCCAGTTTATAGCGACCCTAAAAAACCGCCAGTTCTTTCGCCGTTTGTCTGGTTTTGTCAAGTGGATCTCATGGACAAGTCGGAACAAAGGATGCGATGCGTAGCCGGTGGAAACTTGTTCAGTATCTAGCCGATCAATTCTTGTCTCGTTGGCAAACAGACTACATTGATAGTCTTGAAACACGCCCGAAATGGAAGTCTAGTGTAGATAATTTTTCTTAAGGTGATGTCGTTCTCATGCGGAAGACCGATTGTCCTAGAAGTCATTGGCCACTTGGCGTTATTGACAACGTATGCATCAGTGATGATTCTATTGTTTGAAAGGTCCAAGTGTCCGTAATCGTTGATGGACAAAGAAAGTCTTATGTGAGACTAATAAGCGAATTGGATCGATTAGTCGAAGCATCTTAAACTATGCAGTTGATAAGTGATGTATATGTACATTGTGAGACTTTTTGAGAAACTCAATATAGTTATATTATTTTATCTTTATGACTATTGTTCTTGAAACTGTATGACACATATTTTTCTCTATCTTTTTAAAATTAAGGAGGAGAAACCTTTTGCTTATTTGCCTGATTTTGATTAAAGATAAATAGTTAAAGTTCAGGGCGAATTTCTGTTAGAAATATCGGAAGGGGAGTGTTGTGTTACTGGAATCTATTCCAGATCTGTTTTCTTTTTTAAGCATATTTGTAATGTCAGACATATTTCCTGTCAAATTTACCGTGCCAATTATATTCATATTTGCTGGTTTGAAGCCTCTTAGAATAAGTTCTTTATATTTCATTATCATAAAACTATTGTCAGATAAAGTTTACATAGTATGTTTACTGATTTTATAGTGTAAACATGCAAATTATTTAATACACAAACACGTTGTTGAGTTAACTGTATGTATTATGCGAATCGGTAAAATTATTTACCGACGGGTCACGCAGGATTTTGTAAAAGTCACTGTATAGAATGTGTTAATCGTCATAATGTTGACTATTGAAAATTAAGTGACACTCAATATTATTCTGTTTTGATATTAATTTGTGATTATTTGTGTACTCACCTGACTTATAGTCAATATGATTGTTTGCTTGTTATTTACATGGTTTTATTTTTCTATTTTTGTAGTCTTTTACCATCAAGTAGAAGGAGGAATAAAACATACACAATTTCTAATGTTCTTGATTTTCAGTATTGTAACATCACATTGTTAAAGGCTAGATTGATTTTTGTAATAACAAAGCGGTTATATAATACATTTTAATAGTTAATACGTATGGATTCAAATATTGAAGATGATTAATTACATTTTATATTTATATTTTTCTGTTAATGTTATTTACATTTTATTATTATTAGATATAATTAGTATTTGAACTTTTATGTATGTTGTAATGGTAATACCATAAAGTATTTTAAACAATATATCAGATTTCCTTTTACAGTTCACTGTGGTAATCATAGTGAATTGTAAAAGGCAATCTGATATATTGTGTTTAATACTGTATGGTTATACCATAACAGTATCCTTAAAAGTTAAAATACTAATTATATCTAATAATAATAGAATGTAAATAAAGTTTAACAGAAAAATATAAATATAAGATGTAACTAATCATCTTCAATATTTGACATCCTTATGAGTTCAAATACCACTTTTCATTACATAAAACTGAATACGTATAGAAGAGAAGATTCAAATAATTTTAACAGAATATTTAACAATGCATTATGAGATACGGTGAACATGAAAGAGGTGTAGAGGAGAACAAATTAATATGCTTAATTTTGTTCATAGATTGAAATGAAGTTAGACAAAACAAATGTTAAATAGATAGGCATGCATGGCGTAGTCAAGACAAAAATGCATGTAAATTGGGGCCTAACATGGGGTTCCAGTATTTTCAAACTATTTGGCACATGTTTGGGTAGATTTAGACAGAATATTAAACTATTGGCACTTAAATCTAAGTTGTTTTCATCGAATGTAAGAAATCGAAAAACATATAACATAAATAAAGAAAACAGTCACTTACTCAATTCGACGAAAAAGTAATAATTATACCATTATGAAATCTTAAATAATATTAGAATTGAATCAACCGTTCGTGTCAATTGCACGTCTAGATGACAATATGGTACGGCAAATAAATAGTACAGAGGTATTCATTCATTTGGGATGATCAACCTTAAAATAAAGCTGGATCATATATGTTACGAATACTACGAAAGAGTCCTTTATCATGAAATAAAAAGACCAAGTATGAAACAAAATAGCAATGCCAGGTTTTCTGTTTGCTGGATACGTATTATATTCCCAATGTGCCATTTCCAGGTTTATACTTTTTTTGTAGATTAATAAAGATTGTACAGGTGCCAACTATATTAGATTCAAATGCAGATATTTCAAAGATGAATATTTTGATTTTGAACCGAGCGTTTCTCCTGGAAATGGCACATATGGCTCCTATGGTGAACGCAGTGACATTTGTTCAGCGAACAGTGCCATATGGGTGTTAAAACTACAATATTTGCCATCCAAGGAGAGTATGTCGACGATACTGCACTTAATGATGTTCAATTCGTCTGTTGTGAATAAAGAACTGCATCTACCTAAGCAAAATGTACAATACTTGAACATTTTTGGTGCCTTTGAATTAAGTAAAGATGGGAAATTCAGAATGAAATAAGTTTATTATTTGAATAACAATAAAAGTGCAATATCTCTATTTTATAGATTACAATGTTACTTTATGTATCGGTTTCTGTATTGCATATTTCATTTCAGTTGCTATTTTTTTCGTTGGTTTGATAACATAACCGCAGATAACGAGTTTTCTTTCGAAACTTACCACTGCCTTTTTATCATTTTAATCATAACCGTTATATATTGCACTATACGATTTTTACAAAGTTTGATTCTAACGTCATTGGCACCCAGTTCTTTTATCTCACTCCATCAAGGAATGGAATGTATTCTTAATGGTGGTAACATTTCGTCAGTTTACATTAAGACCACAACTTCTACCTGAAATATTATTGGACAGTTTAAAAACAGACGAATAATACACCATCTCGGGTGATGCTGAATTTGAGCATCAGCGCTTCAGACGTACGCGATTTATCAAGTGTAATTTGTAATGTCAGTATTTTTGTACATATGTTTTGTTCAAGTGGTATTTGGAGTTTCCCGTTCTTTCGGAACTTAATAAAAAATGTACCTTGTGTAAGTTTTCAATACAACAATGATGTTTTCGCATTCATTCGATGAATAGAAATAACCCTAAAGACCATGTTGGTAATAAGCTTATTGATAAATATAGTTGTCTTTTCCTAGATTTAAAATAAGCTCTTTTAATGTTGTGTCGTTGTTCTCCTCTAATATTTAATGCGTTTCCCTCAGTTTTAGTTTGTTATCCCGATTTGTTTTTTTGTCCATATATTTATGAGTTTTGAACAGCGGTATACTACTGTTGCCTTTTTTATTCAACATTGAACGATTACTTTTATTATTAAAATCATTACATAAAACAAAGTTATACAAATTAAAGCTTAAACAACATTATGTATCTGAACATTGGAAAGCAGTTTACCCATCTTTAGAGTTGTTAAAAGTGAAATTTCATAACTATTTTTCGTTAAATGTTAATACATTTAATTGTTATTTTTTACGTTTGTGATTGGGTTAAAATTGTATATCCTATATAAGTTAAAGAAATGATAGACAAGGGGCTATCCTTTAAAGATTTATACCTTGAATTTCACATACATGGTGATTCCAGTACCAGATTCTATCGTTGCAATGACAACATTGATGGTATAGGTATTCTATCTAGTCCTTCGTGTAGCTCGGTGAATGTGATGAATATTTTCAACTCTACTCCTCGACGTAGACGCAGTCATGGTCATCGTCATTATACATCACCTACTCTGCATGATGTCTCTATTAATGACCTGCTGCCATTCATACAATAGCCGTTAGGTATTCATCACATTCGCACGAAACTTTATTAACTCCCCCGTTAAAAACTTCATTCTCTGTTCAATTTATGTTTGGAAACCAATGTTACAAACCCTCATTCAAACCAGTACAAACTTACAGCTTTAATTTCGGATATTGCAAGTCACAGACTTTTCAAGCCAGGCCGCATGGGAAAAGATGAAAAAGAGAAAAGATATTTCCTTAATCTTTCCTTTGTCATCAAAGGTCTCGATGGCGTCAACTTAGGCAATATCCTTCATCATAAATCAGTTCAATCGAAAATACCTCTTTATTTCAAAAACCAGTCTGTACCATTCATTTCTTATACCTATACCAAACCTATAGCAACTAAAATTTTCAATTACAAACACGTTTTGCAGGATCTCGGTATTGACGACTTCAAGTCTAAACCTCCTGATTGCACTTGTGCTAGTTCCCAATTTACAAATAATTCGGCTGGCCACGTTATTACCGGTGACCTCAACATTGTTAATAACACTTCCCTACGAAATGTGTTATCGAAAGTCCAAAATATCGTGAGCCGAAATCAATAAATTGAAAATAAAACTTTAAAATTTCGATGATTATGCCAGCAATGGGCTAAGCGTGAGAAGGAAGACGTAGACGCTCTTTCCGAATGGATTAAGGCAGTGAGGTCGTTAATACAAATCAGAATTAAAAAACTGAATGGGTCTTTCAATACCCATTCTTCGTCAATCTTTAGAGAACCTAATGTTGCAAAACACTTATCCTACCTTCATGGCAAATATGTTGTTGTCCCAGCAGATAAAGCCCCAAACAACATCGCTTTTGTGTGTAAAACTCAATACATTAACTGCTTGATAAACGAATTAGGTATTGCCAATTCACTTGGAAACCCAACATATACCCTCACGACACTTACCAAAGAGGAAATCATAGGTCTGTTCTATGTTCCTTTGGAATTTCAACCAAAGATGATGAACTGGATCTTCCATCACTGTATTGGATACCTAAACTGCATAATATATAGTTATCAAAAGTACCAGGATTATAATTTAGTACGCCAGTCGCGCGTTATGTCTACATAAGACTCATCAGTGACGCTCATATCAAAATAGTTATAAAGCCAAACAAGTACAAAGTTGAAGAGCATTGAGGATCCAAAATTCCAAAAAGTTGTGCCAAATACGGCTAAGGTAATCTATTCCTGAGACATGAAAATCATTAGTTTTTCGAAAAATTCAAAGTTTTCTATTTTTTAAACAGGAAATTTATAAAAATGACCACATAATTGATATTCATGTCCACACCGAAGTGCTGACTACTGGGCTGTTCATAAGTGTCCTTATAAACAACGGTATATTTCTGGGTCTTCCGAGTGTTCCACGAAACCTCTTTCTAAATTATTAACATCTACTTCATCAGCAATCAAAGACGGGCTTCAAAGATATTGTGAAACTGCCTATTCTAGAGGTGGTGTGAATCAGATGTGGATACTTAAAAATTCCAAACATCTTTTAGAGTACATACAATCTAACTCTCTTTCATCTTATAATAGTATTCAAACATTTGACTTTTCTACACTTTATACAAGTATTCCACATTCCAAGCTAAAAGACAAATTGAAAGAGTCGGTATTGCTTTGTTTCATAAAAAAGAATGGCAAACGAAGATACATGTATCTTGTCTTAGGAAGGAATAAATCCTACTTTGTAAAAGATCACTCTGCTTCAAACAAAAAATTCTCTGAAACTGACATTATCAAGATGCTTGATTTCTTGATTGAAAACATATTTCTTACGTTCGGAGGACGTGTTTTTCAACAGACTATCGGCATTCCAATGGGAACGAATTGTGCCCCTCTTCTTGCCGACTTGTTTCTTTATTATTATGAGGCTGACTTCATACAGAAACTTCTTAGGAAGAAAGATAAGAAGTTAGCAATATCCTTTAACTCTACTCTCCGCTATATAGATGATGTTCTTTCACTAAATAATTCAAAATTTGGTGACTATGTCGAACGCAGATATCCCATTGAACTAGAGATAAAGGATACAACAGATACAGTTAAGTCGGCCTCATATCTTGACTTACATCTAGAAATTGACAATGACTTTTACAAAACTTTACGACAAAAGAGATGATTTCAGCTTTCCAATTGTGAACTTTCCATTTCTAAGTAGCAACATTCCAGCAGCACATGCATACAGTGTATATTTCTCCCATTTGATACGATATTCCCGTGCTTGCATTTCCTACCATGATTTTCTTGATAAAGGGTTGTAGCTCATCAAGCTATTAAATCAAGAGTTCCAAGTGGTGAAGTTGAAATCATCTCTTCGTAAATTTTACGGACGCCATCACGTTATGGAATAACCGTTTCACAAATGATATCGGATATGTTCCTTACGTCGTAACTACAATCCCCTTCCCTGTCGTAAATGTGACTACCGAATAAGACTATTTACCAGTTTTGTAATCTCATAAGCAACACGACGGGTGCCACATGTGGAACAGGATATGCTTACCCTTCCGGAGCACCTAAGATCACCCTAGTTTTTGTTGGGGTTCGTGTTGTTAGTTTTCTATGTTGTGTCATGTGTACTATTGTGTGTCTGTTTGTCATTTTCATTTTTAGCCATGGCGTTGTCAGTTTATTTTCGATTATGAGTTTGACTGTCCCTCTGGTATCTTTCGTCCCTCTTTTATCTCGTATGCAAAACTCCTAGGTTATGAATGTAAGTTCATATTTACAAGTTTTGAACACTATATATTGATGTGAATTGTGTCAGTTGAGAAATCAAAATTTCATATTCTTTTTATGCATGTAATTCGTTTCTGTTTAATATTCATGTGTACAACTTAGAACTTAAGGACGAATTATGTGTTGTACTAACACCATCAACACGACTGGTACCACGTGTGAATCAGAAACAGCTTACCTTCCCGAGCTCATGAGTTCGCCACTGGTTTTTTGGTATATCTCCTGTTGGTCAGTCTGTTGTTTTTGAAGTGTATTGTTGACTTTTTCGTCTTTTCGTCTTTTTTTTTTGTCTGTATGTTTTTTATTGTGGAGGGGATGATGGCATTGTTAGTTTATCTTCGGTTTAACTTCGGTTGGAGTCTTAAATGTTTGTATTGGAGGTCCATCGGTGGCCTTGTACTGATTCTGCTGTTCAGTCGGGTTGTTGTCTCTTTGACACATTAACCATTTCCATTCTCAATTTTATTTTTTATGTATTTCATACTTACAGGAAGCATGATTGATTTTGGCATGCTTAAAGTCCGACGGTAAATTGTGTGCATTTTAAAGACGAGTTTAAAAATCAATAGAACAATCTTTGAATGCTTTAATAAATATTTAAAAAAGGATATTGTAGGATATTGCAAATGAGACAACGCTCCACCAAAGACAAATTGGCATAGAAGTTAGCAACAATAGTTTATTTTTCAAGATACATGGTTGAAAACCAGATATATTTTTAATTAAACATGTTTTTATCTAACAATGCAATAACTATCATTTCATGTAGAAATCTGCATTACCAGAAACACAAGTACACAATGCATTTGAATTTGATCGTTAATCAAATAACCTTCATAGTAAATTTTCCTCAATTTTCAAATTAAACAATCAAAGTGTTACAAGGTTGTTTCATTTTTACAGTTATCATAACAGTGCTGTCGGTGGATGCCCCAATGGCTTTCTAAGTGTTTCTACTGCTGCCGTCCAGAACAGTTCTTCGCCTACGCCAATTGGATATTTCAGACTTGATGCACTGTCTAAAAGGGCTCTTAGTTGGTTCGTCATATGTTTAGAGTCAATATTTTTAAGCATAATCAATAAAAATACATCCCTTCCCTGTCTGCGCCTCCGCTCTTGAACGACATCAACCTCCCATTGACACCATTCACTTTTTGCAAAATCATTTGATAAAATAACAACCACTTTCCATGATTTCTCTAGATAGTTATTGATATTTGCAGTAATTGATTCTCCGATTTCAAAATCTCTATGATGAATGCAAAGTTTCATTCCTTCATCTTGTTCTAGTTTCTTTAGAAATTTTTGGTGAACCCATTGGCGATCAGCATCACAATACACAACAAATGCATGATATTCGAAATCATCTGCATCCTGCAAGGGGAGATAGCCTTTTCTTCTATTGTAATTGATTCTCCATAGGTATAAATAGTTTTTAATGTTTGTTTGACACTTCATTATTATCGCAAATATCACAGCTAATACCGTTGCTGACAATAACAAGATTATTACCGTGGTATAAATAGGATTCCATGGGGGACACTCCTTAGACGAGTTTACATATTTTTGAAGTAACGTTCCATCAAGCGATGGTGGCGACCTACATTTATATAGCGTTGGATAACTGAGAAGCTTTACTTTAGTTGATTTAATCCATTCTGTAAACCATAGTTGATCACACGTGCATACAAAAGAATTATAGCTCAAATCAAGAACTTTTAACGATTTAAGTACGGCTGCAGGAAAAGTGTTTTTGTTTATAATTTTGATGAAATTATCTTTCAGATTGAGGTTTCTAAGAGACGTCATATTCCGAAATATTTCACTTCCGTCATTCCAATCAGACAATCTGTTTGAACTTAGTGTCAAATTTTCGAGTGATTTTAAGTACGGGAAGACATTTTTTGGAAGAATAAAAAGACTTGTTGAGGATATTATTAAATTTTTCAGCCTCACTAAAGGTGAAAGTATTTGTTGCATCTTTGTTTCGTTTTTAGGAAAAAAATTATGGTCTAAGTTTAGAAAACTTAGATTTGGTGACAAGGAAAAAATAGTCTGTGGATTAAACTCCTCTCTATCAAAATGAAAATTTGCAACGTCCATAAGCAGACGTGAAAGAGATGAACTATTGAACGCATAATCGTCTATTTTTTGTAAAGGAAATCCTATCTTCGAGAGTTGTAGAGAATACAAAACTGGGAGAGATGCGAATATATTTGACCGAATTCTCTTCATTGGTATTCTATTGAGTAAAAGCTTTTTCACATTTGGCAAACATTGAAAAGCTTGTATTCGTATGTCCCCAATGTTATTGTCGCTTAAATCTAAAGTATGTAATTTTTTTACTAAACTGATACCTCGTTTATCCTTTGTACACAATTCCGGAACCTTTGGGAGAAGATTGTCATTCAAACGCAAATCCACTAAATCCTTCGAAATGCCATTTAAATCAATATGTTCAATCTCGTTTTTATTCATATACAGCTTTTGCAACTTTTTTAATGGTGAAAATATCGCACTCTGTAGTTCGGACAAACTGTTACCATATATTCCAATAGTTCGTATTTCACTGTATGAAAAACTTCTAAACATATCGACTGGAAGAAAAAGCCAGTTATTATTTTTAAAATATAAAGATCGAAGATTTCTTGTTTTCATTTTCCCAACGGATACCTTAATTACATTCACTGCTAGATTTGTTTCTTGAACTATACTCAAACTATCCAGATATTTTAAATTGACAAACGCATCTTCATGAATAAACGTAATAAGATTGTTATCTAATGTTAATTCTTTCAGCCTAATATAGGTCAAATTCTTGAATCCATTTTTATCAATATTCGTCAAATTTGTTCCACTCATAATAACAGAAAGTATAATTTCTGGAAATTGTGGAATGTAATGCAAATCCCGTCCCCTACATACAGCTTGACGTTTCTTTGAACGCCTAATTGTGCATTTACAATTCTTGTGGCATTCCTTTTGCATTACATACCCTTTGCCTATATTTAGGAAACACACCGTCAACACAAAAAGGATGTATATTCTCATTTCAAGAATTACCTGAAATAAAGATCAATCAAATATATTAAATGTCATTTCGCCATATTAAAAGTTAAAGGGGCACTAGTTGTCAAATGTATGTTCACCGATTTGACTTCAATGCTCATATTAGATTGATAACAATGTAAAACATTTATCCAAATTCCAAAATTCCAAAAGTCTAAAACCAACCATTTACAGGGCAAGGGTACGATACTATGTACCTTCATTTTGGGTGAAGTTTAGTCTAGAAGCCATCTTATCAACTATCGAAATTACCCTAGACGGTCTTATCACACGATATAAACATAAACAAAAATACATATAGATAGTAAATGGAACTCGTACACATGGATCTGTCTATGTCTGCTTTATTTCAATTTTAAGGTTTAACAAATAAGTGATATTTTGGTTTTAATTGTATAAGAATTCTTGTTTTGTGGATTGAATCAGTCAATCAAATGATTTACCTTTGTTTAAAAAAATATGGAAAACAACACGTTTTATAATTTATTGCGTCCGAAGCGCTTTTCTGGATTTACCTTCATCAGGAACGCTCAAAGCGTTTAACTTTGATTAGGTGACATTCTTTTCTTTTAAAAGTCTAACAAGTCCATCATGAATGTTCCAATCTACCTAAGAGGTACAATTTAAGTTAACATGCATACGTATCATCGATGTTTCTTATCGTATTTTAGTAACATTTCTTTGATTGTTCTTCCATTTGATTTAACTTTGAACTATTTCTGTAAGAAACACAGTACTTGTGATCACTAGTATCGGTCTTGCATTTTAAATGAGGGTTGTTTCTACTTCAAAACACTCCCGAAATTGTGTTTTACCTATGTTACAATTATCCTTTTTGCATAATTTAACAATTTATTATTTCGCTGCCTGTTTAAATACTTTTTTTTTAAATAGTCTCTGACAATACATCATTGGACGACTCACACTGTAGCTATTGTAATGAGATACCATTTTATTAAATTTAGTGAAAAAGAAAACTTGCACAGAATCAGAAACTAATTAAAAGAGTTCATACCTTGTTCAATACAAGTAGTGGATTACGAAGTTCCAAACTGATCGATAAACTCAATTTAAATTGGACTTCTTATTGTTCAGATTGTATGACGAACTGAGTTTATAGATAATGGCGATTGAAAATTTACAATCCTTTTACTGAATTTGTTTTTTTCAAATTTAATTCTTCCTTATTTGATTTGAACTTATTGACATTCAGATGATGATTTCTAATAATACAATTTCCACATTATAAGTACTGTCAACAAGGAAACAATTCAGTTATACTCTTTAAAACATCGTAATTAAAATTACAATAAGTTTAATAGAGCGTGTTATTGGGCTTTTTGAATTTGTATTACACATTGACACTCATTCTTTAACTTTTTTATTACCGGAAATGCAATTTTCTTTCATTCATTTTCTACTTACCACCTGATACTTTACATATAGTACTTATCTCCCTTTGACTGTTCAGACTCGCAAAAAAATAAAACGCCTTGATGACCATCATCTCAATCATATAATCATAGTCACCCGTATGAGAATAGTAGGTGGATCCCGCTTAAAAATAGAAGGATCCCAGGTGGAATCCACCTAAAACATAAGACTTATAGACGGAATTAAGGCGGACATGGAATATATATTGACAAACATCCGTCTTAAGTTTCATAGACCTAAGGCGAAATGTTTACTACGTTCTTGTTGAGTTAACAGGATTTCTGTAGTAAAAGAAATATTATAGATGGAATGCTGGACTTAGTAAATTTGCTCAAGTTTCTTAGGAGGAAATTGGACATAGAAGATTTTGTTCAAACTTATCAGGCGGGAATTGTACTTTTTCTTTTCAAACTTGACATGTAAGAGGCAGAAATTGTTCTTCCTGGATTTTTTTTTCAAATGAAAAAAATATATCATTACTGAAGTATTTTTTTTAAATTTGATAGTGATATGAGAGAGTGATGATTATTTTGTCAATACAGGCAGTGTTATCACCACCCTAAAATCCCACATGTACTGTAAAGAGTCTTAGACAAGGCATTTTTCAATCATAAATTAAATAAAAAAATATAACCGAATATAATCATTTTACTTTTTAATATTTACATACAAAGTAGTGTCTATAAATTGATAGCATTGTTAGGGAATTTATAATTTTGATTATGTAATTTAATAAATGTGTTGCTATTTCTATGCACTGAAACATATATTTAGTGATTAGAATATATATACTTATATCACTAACAGTATTTAAGACAATATTTTATTTTTTTGAATTTTCAAGAATTGCAGGTAATAATTTGTTTATTTACAAGCACATGTATCTCTATTTAATTAATATAATACACAAATATTATTTCCTGTGATGCAGTCTCTTTCTTATTTATATAGAAATGTTATGTCCATCTGTTTCCATTTATCTCTGTGAAATGGATAGGAAATGATATGTACACAAGAGTTGGGGCCCAATGAAGGAGATCACATGGCTTTGTACATTTCTATTAAATTCCTACAACTCAAAATATAAAGATAATAGATAAAAATTTTACATCTTACGGTGTCTATATATCTCAACTTGTACGATTCGCTCGTGTATGTAACAATGTTTTAGATTTTAACGAGAGATATTTATGTATTCTGAACAATTATTACACCATGGTTTTCTATATCACAAACTAGTCAAAACATTTACTAAATTTTATCATCGGTATAAGAACATCATTCGTAAATATAGCTCAACATGCAGACTTCTTATACGTTCAGGTATTTCACATCCAATATCTTATGGAAATATTCTTTATAAAGCACAAAAATGTCAGTATTCACAACAGAAGCTAACAAAACCTTTAAATAGACTCATTAAGAAGGGATATAGTTACGATATTGTTGTCAGGTCATTAAAGATCGCATATTTTGGCGTTAGTATTGATTCACTTATAGGGTCTTTGCATCGGAACTAAACACATTTATTTAAAAAAACAGTTGTAGGCATGACACGGGTTATGTTCTTCTCATATATAGTATGATGGTATGATACTAAACCCATCATGGGATGGATTGTGTCTGATATTCAGACGATGAAGACATAATATTTCAATCAGTTTAATTGAAGTTTGGAACTGGCATGTCTTTTAACTGCTAGTAGTCTGATGTTATGTATGTATTATTGTCATTTTGATTATTTTCTTTGGTAACATCTTCTGACATCAGACTCGGACTCCTCTTTAACTGAATTTTAATGTGCGTATTGTTATGCATTTACTTTTCTGCATTGGCTAGAGGTATAGGAGAGGGTTGAGATCTCATAAACATGTTTAAACCCGCCGCATTTTTAGCATTTTTCCCAAGTCAGGAGCCTCTGGCCTTTGTTAGTTTTGTATTATTTTTAATTTTAGTTTCTTGTGTACAATTTGGAGTTTAGTATGGCGTTCATTATCACTGAACTCGTATATTTATTTGTTTAGGGGCCAGCTGAAGGACGCCTCCGGGTGCGGGAATTTCTCGCTGCATTGAAGACCTGTTGGTGACCTTCTGCTGTTGTCTGCTCTATGGTCGGGTTGTTGTCTCTTTGACACATTCCCCATTTCCATTCTCAATTTTAGATGTATTCTTCTGATGACTGGACTATTGGATTTTGGAAGATTGATGTTTTCATATATTTTGGATTAAATCTTTTGGTAAGTACTAATTATGAATAAGTATTTCAAACATTTTGAATATTATGAAACTGCTATTTCCTTCAAATACATTGAAACATATATAAAGGATCTTCTTAACCATGTTATGGATCAAGAAAATAACTATAAGACCATGCATTTATTTTCATATGAATAATTATCATGGTATTGTGTACGACACAAGCCTTATATTTTTATGACAATCTCTTAAAAAATATTATTTAATACTAGTTTTGGCAAAATTGGAGATCTGGGGTAAGACTGCGATAATTAAATATATAGACATCTATCTACAAAAAGCAAAAAGTATTATCTTTAAAACTAGTACTCAGCTATGGATCAAATTTAAGATTTTAAAACTGGGAAAGACCTACATGTAAATATAGGCCTATGCTGTTAAAGTAAAAGGAAAAACAAATATTAATCAAAGTAAAGAATAACATAATACACTTCATGCCCTGAATATATGATAATATTTAGTTTAATTGTAATCTGACATTATTTTTTTTTATTTCAGAACTGGTGAAAAGAAAATTTAAAGAATGATGTATGTGCAGACTATAAGTTTTAATACATCTTTTCAAAATGTTTTCTGATAGGACTGAAAAATGGACATACAATTAGACTTAAGCTTTGAGTAAGTAGTTGTATACAGAAGACATCCTTATTACTGCTCTTTAAGTATAATTTGCACATGATGGACTTTCAAAACATTTAAAACAAAAAATCAAAAGCTGTTAAACCATCTTTCATCTTTTTTTAGATATAAACATGATATATATATCTTTTATTTAAACACATAACAATTTAAAATAATCTGTGATGAATAAAAATACACATTAAATCCAAATTAGCAAGTTGAAATAGGGGTCACAGCCCACAGGTCTTATTTTATTCAGAAAATCCCCAAAACAGGTCCTAGTAAATTCATTATAATTATCCGCCCTTGATTTGACAAGGATTTGTTTTCTAAAAATTTAAATACTGTGACTTTAAAACATGCTTATAATTAACAACTCTTAATTTGTATAGTTTAATCTTATAATTTCAAGTGTTAGATGTTTCTGTAGTAAATTCAAGTTAATATGTCAAAATAGTGAAAAAAATCAAAATAATATTGGATTACACATAACCAAATAAACCAATGAAGGAATGCTCAGAAAAAGACACCCACCTACTTATGCAGCTCACAATTTACCTGTATAACATAGACGAATTTGGAAAATTCATTTTAATTTAACCAATAATGCATGGTTACACTTTTAATTTATGTCCTAATTTTTTTTTTAGATTATGTTACTGCTTCGTTTACAAAACACAACAGATCTATGCAAGATGGTCAGATTATTGATGCTGTTTCAGAGCAAATCAGTTTTGCACGAAAGAAATTTAAATAAGGAAATTGTGATAGTACTTTATATTCGAAGAACACTGAAAAGACATTATAATATGACTAATGACTGAAAATGAACATGATGAAGAAATTGTGAAGAACTAAAAATGTCAAAATTATATACATATTGTACGTGAATTGAAGTTGCTTAATACCGTCGATCAAGTTTGCTAACAATTTTAGTATTTAGTTTGTATGACGTCTTAGTTTTTCTTTGCAAGAAGCTTAGAAATGGTAAAAACCTGAATCTCTGGAAGGAAAAATTACCTTTAATGAAGGCAGACTTTTTTTCATATTCTTAAGCCTGATTTTTTTTTTCATATTTTAAGGTTGATTTTTTCCAATTCTTAAGGCGCATTTTTTCCAAATTCCATAGACGGATATATTTTCCGTCTCTTTAAGCGGGTATATTTACCGTCTCTTTAAGCGGATATTTATTTTAGAAACATTTTTCCTTTTAATCAGACGGAATTATTTTCCCCTAAGACAGGCGGATAAATTTGCATATTTCGGCCCTATTCCGCCCTGAACCCGCCTGGAATCCATGTAAGAAAGATTCTTCGTGTAAAGGTGGACTTTGAACGGAATCCCTCTAAAAATTCAGTCTAGAATCCATGTAAAATACGCCTGGATTTTTTCGTACAGGTACCAAGACGAATTCGTCAACCTACCAAATCAGTTTTTATTTTGCGTGAAAGAGTTCAGACGTTCCTGAACAACTTCTGTTGTTTCAAGATTTGATTTAAAAACGTGGCTCTGATATTGTTGCAGACAAAGCAAGCGCTTTTGTTAAGATAGAAACTTTCAACATGGCGGACGAAAAGAAACAAGACCGTAGCGGTAAGAAAATGTCTTCAAAGAAAAAAGATCTCGTAGCTAATGAGCCTTTAAAGAAACTTATATATGAAATGGTGAAGGCGTCAGCGAACTGATAATCACAGCACAACAAAAACCAAAGCAAACATCTCACTAACAAATATAAAACGTCAAAGCGTATTTTTTTAATGTTTGTTATTTCATTGCATTCGTCATACGACTTTTGACGATAATAGGTGGTGCAGGTGTTTCTTGATGTGCGATTGGGACTTAATACGTGTTAACAGTGTTATTTTAATGTTAATTACCTCCGTATTTCTATTTTACCTATTTTTTTCTTTTATTGAGAAAGTTTACACCGTACAAAGTTTGTACTACCAACTACAAAAACATTTTATTCGGCGTCTTTCTGCATAAACTTTCAACTACACAAACGTTTTTGTTGTTGTCCTTGTTGGATTTGTTTGTTTGTTTGTTTTAATATTTAAGTCAGTAGCATGTTTGTGTTATATGTGTTATATGTTTATACAGTTTTGGTTTCTTAATCCAACTTGTTGTCATATTAACCTACCATGTATGTTTGTGTTGCTCTGTACCGATTAGGAATATGACGTTTGTTTTGGTAGATAATATTCGACTTTCTGTAGTTTGTATAGCTTTCTTTTTTTCACATTAACTTTGAAGTTATGTATTTTGTTATCTTTATTAACTAGACGTTTTTGGTAACATTTCTTTGAATGTTTTTCCATTTGATTTAACTTTGAACTATTTCTGTAAGAAACACGGTACTTGTGATCACTATACTATGATCGGTCTTGCATTTTAAATGAGGGTTGTTTCTACTTCATAACACTCCCGAAATTGTGTTTTACCTATGTTACACTTATCCTTTTTGCATAATTTAACAATTTATTATTTCGCTGCCTGTTTAAATACTTTTTTTTAAATAGTCTCTGCAAATAAATCATAGGACGACTCACACTGTAGCTATTGTAATGAGATAAAAAAAATCAAATTTAGTGAAAAAGAAGACTTGCACAGAATCAGAAACTAATTAAAAGAGTTCATACCTTGTTCAATACAAGTAGTGGATTACGAAGTTCCAAACTGATCGATAAACCCAATTTAAATTGGACGTCTTATTGTTCAGATTGTATGACGAACTAAGTTTATAGATAATGGCGATTGAATCTTTACAATCCTTTAACTGAATTTGGTTTTTTTTTCAAATTTAATTCTTCCTTATTTGATTTGAACTTATTGACATTCATATGATGATTTCTAATAATACAATTTCCACATTATAAGTACTGTCAACAAGGAAACAATTCAGTTATACTCTTTAAAACATCGTAATTAAAATTACAATAAGTTTAATAGAGCGTGTTATTGGGCTTTTTGAATTTTTATTACACATTGACACTCATTCTTTATCTTTTTTATTACCGGAAATGCAATTTTCTTTCATTTATTTTCTACTTACCACCTGATACTTTACATATAGTATTTATCTCCCTTTGACTGTTCAGACTCGCAAAAAATTAAAACGCCTTGATGACCCTCATCTCAATCATATAATCATAGTCACCCGTATGAGAATAGAAGGTGGATTCCGCTTAAAAATAGAAGGATCCCAGGTGGAATCCACCTAAAAATTAAGACTTATAGACGGAATTAAGGCGAACATGGAATATTGATAAACATCCGTCTTAAGTTTCATAGACCTAAGGCGAAATGTTTACTACGTTCCTGTTAAGTTAACAGGATTTCTGTAGTAAAAGAAATATTATAGATGGAATGCTGGACTTAGTAAATTTGTTCAAGTTTCTTAGGAGGAAATTGGACATAGACGATTTTGTTCAAATTTATCAGGCGTGAATTGTACTTTTTCTTTTCAAACTTGACATGCATGTGGCAGAAATTGTTCTTCCTGGATTTTTTTTTTCAAATTATCATTACTGAAGTATTGTTTTTAAATTTGATAGTGATATGAGAGAGTGATGATTATTTGGTCAATACAGGCAGTGTTATCACCACCCTAAAATCCCACATGTATTGTAAAGAGTCTTAGACAAGGCATTATTCAATCATAAATTAAATAAAAAATATAACCGAATATAATCATTTTACTTTTAAATATTTACATACAAAATAGTGTCTATAAATTGATAGCATTGTTAGGGAATTTATAATTTTGATTGTGTAATTTAATAAATGTGTTACTATTTCTATGCACTGAAACAAATATTAAGTGACTAGAATATATATACTTATTTCACTAACAGTATTTAAGACAATATTTTTTTTGAATTTTTTTTTTGAATTTTCAAGAATTGCAGGTAATAATTTGATAATTTACAAGCACATGTATCTCTATTTAATTAATATAATACACAAATATTATTTCCTGTCATGCAGTTTCTTTCTTATCTAGATAGAAATGTTCTGTCCATCTGTTTCCATTTATCTCTGTGAAATGGGCAGGACATTATCTGCATACAAGAGTTGGGGCCCAATGAAGGAGACCACATGGCTTTGGACATTTCTCTTAAATTTCTACAACTCAAAATATAAAGATATTAGACAAAAATTTGTGAATAATTTTTATTTATTATTATTATATCAAATATTGAAGATTTAGGTAATTAATAGTATGATAAGGAAAACATTTCAAATAATCAGACAACTCCCTTAACAACCCCAACACTGGTCAGATTCAAAATTTGAACTTGCAGACATTAAAAGCAAATATGTCTAATTTATCATCAACAAAATATGAATTTTACAATGGATGTTACCATGTAGAGTTGTGTACTAAAACGATCCAAAGTACTCTATTAACATAAAAATGTGTCCTATCGTTAATTATATATATCCATTTTTAGATGGTGACGTTCCCTTGTCACCATCTTACGGTGTCTATATATCTCAACTTGTACGATTCGCTCGTGTATGTAACAATGTTTTAGATTTTAACGAGAGAAATTTATGTATTCTGAAAAATTATTACACCATGGTTTTCTATATCACAAACTAGTCAAAACATTTACTAAATTTTATCATCGGTATACGAACATCATTCGTAAATATAGCTCAACATGCAGACTTCTCATACGTTCAGGTATTTCACATCCAATATCTTATGGAAATATTCTTTATAAAGCCCAAAAATGTCAGTATTCACAACAGAAGCTAACAAAACCTTTAAATAGACTCATTAAGAAGGGATATAGTTACGATACTGTTGTCAGGTCATTAAAGATTGCATATTTTGGCGTTAATATTGATTCACTTATAGGGTCTTTGCATAGGAACTAAACACATTTATTTAAAAACCAGTTGTAGGCATGACACGGGTTATGTTCTTCTCATATATATTATGATGGTATGATACTAAACCCATCATGGGAAGGATTGTGTCTGATATTCAGATGATGAAGACATAATATTTCAATCAGTTTAATTGAAGTTTGTAACTGGCATGTCTGTTAACTGCTAGTAGTCTGGTGTTATGTATGTATTATTGTCATTTTGATTATTTTCTTTGGTAACATCTTCTGACATCAGACTCGGACTTCTCTTTAACTGAATTTTAATGTGCGTATTGTTATGCATTTACTTTTCTGCATTGGCTAAATGTATAGGGGAGGGTTGAGATCTCATAAACATGTTTAAACCCGCCGCATTTTAGCGCCTGTCCAAGTCAGAAGCCTCTGGCCTTTGTTAGTCTTGTATTATTTTTAATTTTAGTTTCTTGTGTACAATTTGGAGTTAAGTATGGCGTTCTTTATCACTGAACTAGTATATTTATTTGTTTGGGGGCCAGCTGAAGGACGCCTCCGGGTGCGGGAATTTCTCTCTGCATTGAAGACCTGTTGGTGACCTTCTGCTTTTGTCTGTTCTATGGTCGGGTTGTTGTCTCTTTGACACATTCCCCATTTCCATTCTCAATTTTAGATGTATTCTTCTGATGACTTGACTATTGGATTTAGGAAGATTGATGTTTTCATATATTTTGAATTAAATCTTTTGGTAAGTACTAATTATAAATAAATAAGTATTTCAAACATTTTGAATATTATGAAACTGCTATTTCCTTCAAATAATTGAGACATATATAAAGGATCTTCTTAACCATGTTATGGATCAAGAAAATACCTATAAGACCATGCATTTATTTTCATATGAATAATTATCATGGTATTGTGTACGACACAAGCCTTATATTTTTATGACAATCTCTTATAAAATATTATTTAATACTAGTTTTGGCAAAATTGGAGATCTGTGGTAAGACTGCGATAATTAAATATATAGACTTCCATCTACAAAAAGCAAAAAGTATTATCTTTAAAACTAGTACTCAGCTATGGATCAAATTTAAGATTTTAAAACTGGGAAAGACCTACATGTAAATATAGGCCTATGCTGTTAAAGTAAAAGGAAAAACAAATATTAATCAAAGTAAAGAATAATATAATACACTTCATGCCCTGAATATATGATAATATTTAGTTTAATTATAATCTGACATTATTTTTTTTATTTCAGAACTGGTGAAAAGAAAATTTAAAGAATGATGTATGTGCAGACTATAAGTTTTAATACATCTTTTCAAAATGTTTTCTGATAGGACTGAAAAATGGACATACAATTAGACTTAAGCTTTGAGTAAGTAGTTGTATACAGAAGACATCCTTATTACTGCTCTTTAAGTATAATTTGCACATGATGGACTTTCAAAACATTTTAAAAAAAATCAAAAGCTGTAAAACCATCTTTCACTTTTTTTTTTTAGATATAAACATGATATATATATCTTTTATTTAAACACATAACAATTTAAAATAATCTGTGATGCTTAAAATACACATAAATCCAAATTAGCAAGTTGAAATAGGGGGTCACAGCCCACAGGTCTTATTTTATTCAGAAAATCCCCAAAACAGGTCCTAGTAAATTCATTATAATTATCCGCCCTTGATTTGACAAGGATTTGTTTTCTAAAAATTTAAATACTGGAACTTTTAAACATGCTTATAATTAACAACTCTTAATTTGTATAGTTTAATCTTATAATTTCAAGTGTTAGATGTTTCTGTAGTAAATGTGGATTACACATAACCAAATAAACCAATGAAGGAATGCTCGGAAAAAAGACACCCACCTACTTATGCAGCTCACAATTTACCTGTTTAACATAGACGAATTTGGAAAATTCATTTTAATTTAACCAATAATGCATGGTTACAATTTTAATTTATGTCCTAATTTTTTTTTTAGATTATGTTACTGCTTGGTTTACAAAACACAACAGATCCATGCAAGATGGTCAGATTATTGATGCTGTTTCAGAGCAAATCAGTTTTGCACGAAAGAAATTTAAATAAGGAAGTTGTGATAGTACTTTATATTCGAAGAACACTGAAAAGACATTATAATATGACTAATGACTGAAAATGAACATGATGAAGAAATTGTGAAGAACTAAAAATGTCAAAATTATATACATATTGTACGTGAATTGAAGTTGCTTAATACAGTCGATCAAGTTTGATAACAATTTTAGTATTTAATTTGTATGACGTATTAGTTTTTCTTTGCAAGAATGCTTATGAGGCCCCTCATGGGGGGGTCCTAGTAATCACATAATCACCATTTTTTTGCCAATATAATCACATAATCATTAAATATTTGCTTATCTTTAGTAATCAAATAATCATAAACTAAAAATACAGTCCTAGGTAATCAAATAATCATGAAATATTTGGCTTAATAATCAAATAATCATTAAAAAAACGGCCAAGTAATCACATAATCAAAAACCCCATGAGGGCCCTCTCTTATTTTTGTTGTTGACTTCAATCACATTGATTTTTTTTTTAAATGAGAATCCGTAGTCCTGGCAAGGAAGGTGTCTTTTGTAAGACAACTAAGGAAGTCTGTTCTTGAATATATGTAAATAATACACAGGCAAGTGCCTGTGAAATAATAGGTGAAATATTATAATTTTATTTCAAAAATAATCGAATTTATTAAATATCTTGATCGATTTATTTGCGTACGTACTTAGTGACAATTGACCCCCTTTTTTCTCATATAAGACTTGTACACGTATTTCAAACATGTTGTCAAGCTATGTCGTTTTATTTTCTCTTATTTGTTAACTGTTCAGTAATCAGTAAACTAAAATCCTTTTGAACTATAAAAGATATTTTTAAAAATTATTTGTGGTCGACAATATTCTACTTTCGTTATTGACCTTCATTCTCTGGACACCACGTGGTCGTGGGCTTTGAAATGTGAACTTCAAAAGGTGCTGTTTTCCAGATTCTTGACAACATTATATATATTATGCTTTCTTTTATTTGACTGATATATTAATTTCCATAACATGCTATTGTCATCTTTGGCTTATTCCTTCTCTTGAAGCAAAAACCAAACAGGGTCATAATGTCCATCGGAACGTCTCTCTTTTTATCCTTGCAAACATTACAATACTTACCGACTTTAAATAGACGACCAATCAGCGGACTGCATTTACGTGAACTATATTTAGTCAAAGGTAAACACTGATTTACATCCTTGTTTATCGCGACTTTAATCGTGGAAGCTGATGCATTGAACAATTATTTTTTAATATTAACCTGATTATCTTTTTCATCTTATTAATTTTTTTTACTCATGCAAAAATAGCCGGCGGGAAAAGGACAATAACCGGCGAAAATCGCCGGCTGCCGGCTTCTAACGACATCACTGCATGTAAGAAAGATTCTTCGTGTAAAGGTGGACTTTAAACGGAATCCCTCTAAAAATTCCGTCTAGAATCCATGTAAAATACGCCTGGATTTTTTCATACAGGTACCAAGACGAATTCGTCAACCTACCAAATCAGTTTTTATTTTGCGTGAAAGAGTTCAGACGTTCCTGAACAACTTCTGTTGTTTCAAGATTTGATTTAAAAACGTGGCTCTGATATTGTTGCAGACAAAGAAAGCGCTTTTGTTAAGATAGAAACTTCCAACATGGCGGACGAAAAGAAACAAGATCGTAGCGGTAAGAAAATGTCTTCAAAGAAAAAAGATGTTCATGACTTAGAAGGTCGTATGAATGCTTAGTCTGCTGATAAAGAGCAACAGTATTCATCTTTGAATGACAAGTTAGGTCAACATCTGAACATATTGGCAGTTGAAAGGCATACAGAACCCGAAGCGGGAGAGTCTATGTCTAAAACTGTAACAGTCACAGACGAGGCTTGTAGTGCTGCTCGCAGACCAATATTACCCCTGATATCTGCTGTACCATTGAAACAAATGACAGTGGTTTTAAGAAAGGGAAATTTGACAGTGGGTTCAAAATACCAAAGAAACCGGCATCTGATTTCAAGTCAGGGGCTACATATACAGCAAAGCAGAACTCAACAAATAAACCTAGGATAAGTTTTTCTTTTAATGCCAAAAATAAGTTTTGTTCCCGACGCCAAGATTTAAGCGCTGCTTCCCCAGATACCGGTGGGAGGACGGTTGAAGTTTTTTGTAAGAGAATGGGAAAAAAATAACAGACGACAAATGGATTTTAACAATTCTAAAAAAAGATTTCAAATTGGAATTTCAAACAGAACCTCATTGAACAGGCGTAAAGCAGACACAGGCCAATGCACAGAGTCTTCCTATTATTTAATCAGAGGTAGACGCATTGTTAGAAAAGGGTGCAATAGAGAGAGTACCTCATTTCGAAATAGGTCAAGGTTTTTACAGTGCTCTTTTTCTAGTTCCAAAGAAAACGGGGGACTTGAGGCCAGTTATCAACCTGAAACCCCACTTGAAAAAAGACACTTTAACAAAAGTCCTAAATTTAGTAAAACCTCAAGATTGGGCGTTCGATCTGAAGAATGCATATTTACATGTACCCATTCACAAATCACATCGAAAATACCTACGCTTCTGTATACAGGGCAAAATGTATCAGTTTGTAGCACTATGCTTCGGACAATCTCAGGCTTCAAGGGTGTTTACAAAGATTGTAACAATAATAGCCGCTCATTTAAGAATTAAGAATGTAAGGCTAGCTAGCGACATATCTAGACGACTGGTTACTAGTAAATATACAGAAATACAGTCTTGTATTAGATCGAGAGAAAACACTCAATCTTTTAACAAGGTTGGGGTTCATTGTCAACCTAGAAAAATCTTCATTGATCCCAGCTCAGTCAATAACATACATAGGAGCCCTTTTCAATTTCAAAACGGAAATTGTGTTCAGAGAGGCTGACCAAATTAGAAATGTCAATTCAAAATTTAATGACAGGGCACAACAAAGCAAGGGATTATTTGGTTCTACTGGGTGTAATAGCATCATGCATATAGATTATTCCAAATGCTCGACTTTTTATGGGAGATTGCAAAATTAAACATAATAGAGACCAACCTGAAAATCAATACTATTATCTTTGAAATGCATAGAAAATGGTTCATGGATGAAATCACGTTTAAATATCTTTCTGCTAAGCGAGATCTCAAACCAGGAAGGTTGTATCTTCTGCCTAAATTGCACAAACTTGATCCTGAACTAATAGAAAGGGTTCAAAAGAATCCTACGCTGTTTAAAAGTGTCAGAATTCAAGGGAGGCCTATTCTTTCATTATCGGGTACTGTTTTAGAGAGAATAGGGAAGTATTTGGATAAATTCATGCTTCCAGCAGTAGTAAAACAAGAAACACATTTAAGAGGCTCATTATAATTTATGAATATTATTGAGAAATTGCAGGTAAAACCTGACGCCTAGTTAGTCAGTTTTGACATAAAAGAAATGTACAACAATATGTCCCGTGTAGAAATGATTGACGCAGTCAAGCATGCTTGGCCTACGATAATAAATGTAAACATACGATATTATTGCCTCCGCTGCGATATATATATATATTGGAACTTCTAAAGATAGTTCTTGAAAATAATGAAATTATGTTCAATGGTAAATTTTATAAAACTTAAACTGGAGTTCCAATGGGAAATAGTTTATCACCTGAAATTACGGATCTGAGAGTTTCTGAAGTCTTAAATAGTATTTTATGGACTTTCCAACATAAACAGAAAACATCAAGCCTCTATAGATTGAGGGACGATGGCTTTTTTTTATTTACAATGAAGGTACAGATGATGAAATAGCCCAATTCTTTTAACATGCTAAAAGACAACATGCACTTCTAAAATTTGCACACGAGAAATCACAAACTAAAATTCAGTTTTTAGATATGTTGGCATTCAAAGGCCGAAGATCTTGAGAAACAGGAATCCTAGACCTCACGACATTCCGATAAAAGACTGAAAATTATCAGTACTTAGAGAGGTCCTCGTGCCACCCATCCTCTACTTTCAGAGGCATAATTAAAAACGAAATGCTTCGCTTTAACAGATGTACGAACGATCCAGTAGATTTGCAAACACAATATGCGTTATTTTCTGAGCGCCTTATTTAAACGGGATCTCCAAAAAATGAAATTAAAACTGTTATGCAGGAAGTGACTGCAAAACAAAGAAAAGACACATTAATGGTAAAGCCCAAATCTGTATTACAGTCACCTCCCTTGGTATTCTCCACAGTGTTTTCAAGACAGAAATAACACACAAAGAACAATATCTTAAAACACTTGGATAAATTAAAGGATGACGAAGAGGCAAAACTTTTATTTGATAAAAGACCTCCGTTTGATTTCCGTAGGCATAAAAACTTGAAAGACACAGTAACATCAGCAACTCTAGGTAATTAATATGTTGCAGATTATGAAAATAGATTATATACTTTATTCTTTAAATTAATAAACAAGTTAAAGCAGATAAAGAGTATAGAAAAATATTAGTCAGACAGATCATGAGGTGTCGAGCCCCTAATAAAAATTACAGTATTTTTAAAAAAGTGTCACTATTCAATGGCTTGGGCTCCTGACGATGGACATGGCCATGGTCAATTAGTTCATTCTAATTGTTCTAAATAGATGTTCGAAACACCTTATGATCTATGGAGTTGGGCTCCTGTGATAGGCTTTGACAACGATTTATTGAAATAAATGCATGAAAAGTTTATAGATGGCCTTGCCGAATATATCAATAAACCTCTTGGAAGTCATCGATTCGCTCTAAACTGTACTCCCTTCCGTTTTCTAGACTTAACTCTCTATTGAAAGCCTGTGAAGAATGCCACTACAAATAGTCGATCTACAAAGTATAAAATAGTTGCCATTGTGATAGATATTGCTAACCAAAGATTATTTGGACCCGTTTTTGAACATTCGGAGGAACTGCATAAACGTTCATTTTTCAATTTGAAGTTCACATAAATATATAAATATTAGTAATATTCTTCACCATAAAAGAGTAAAAAGCAACATTCCTTCTTATTTTAATGACCACTCTTCTCCGTTAGCATTGTATTCCTACACCAACCGTGTTGAATCTAAAAAATTTAATCACAAAAAAGTGTTGCAAAATATAAATATTGATGACCTCAAGGCTAAGCTACCTGATTGTGCCTGTTCACATTCCCATTTCGTGTATAATCCTGCTTGCCATGTAATTTCTGGACATTTAAACATAGTCACTAACTACAAGTTGAGACAACTTTTGTCCAAGGGTCCTAAATACAAAGAGCCACAACTAATCAATTGGAAGCAAAACTTCAAACTACTAATGGATTCTGTTGAGGGTTATGCAAAAGACTGGGCAAAACGGGAAAAGGTTGAAGTTGACACTCTTTCGCAGTGGGTAAAATCAGTGAGGTCATTGATTCAGATAAGAGTTAGTAAGCTCTAAAAAGCTTGATTTGTTTGATGGAGTAATACTGCTTTCTCAAAAGTTGATTAGACAGGGCTATGAATCAATCAAATTAAGGTCATCACTCAAGAAATTTTACGGTCGCCATCATGAGCTGATTGGACATTATGACAAATTTGTGTCAGAAATCATATCTGCTATTCTTCCTCAGTCATCATAACCTTCCATCATTACCGAAGTGAACAAAGAAATAACACGACGGGTGCCGTATACGGTACAGGAAATGCTTACCCTTCTGGAGCACCTGATTTCACTCCCGGTTTTTAGTGGAGTTCTTGTTGTTTCTTATTTATTATTTGTAACTGTTGATGTAAATGTCTTTTGGTTTTATGAGTCTTTGTTTACTCCTTGGTTTTGATATTTTCTTTTAACTCATGTCAGATTTGCTCTAAATGCTTTGGTTTCAGCGATATAAGCAACAAAATGCATTTTACGCCCTATGTTCTTTTTTAGCCATACCGGCCATCTTGGTTTTCTAGCTGGATCATGGGGCACATATTTTCTAAATACTCTAGTGATGATTGTGGCCAGGTTTTTTAAATGTGGACTAGTAATTTCAGAGAAATAGATTTTTGTAAAAGTTAACGGACGACGAAAAACGACGGACGAGGGACGCTAGATGATAAGAAAAGCTCACTAGGCCTGTGGGGCCAGTTGAGCTGAAAATGAATACCAAGAAGCCACAACAAAACAGCACATTATAACCATATACTCTTTGAGTGTTATCATTCTCGAAAACTGCATCAAAAATCAAAAAATCTGGATTGGATACTTTAAAGTATAAAGGAAGAGGTTAGATTAATAACAAGCCCTAGGTGTAACGAATCCAAACAGTCATTTAAACATTTAAACATTTTCTTCATTCTTCATCAGAAGAACCAGACTACATTTTAATGTCTTTGTCAGAAGGCGAAATAGAGAAAATACGCTGTATATGTTTGTTCGTTTTTATCATTTATTTATTTAACACGAACATGTGTAAATATTTGACGATGATAAGTACAGTTTCAAAAAGATGGTTTGAATTATGAATAAAAGTTGCAATCTCACTACGTAAAATGAGTTGGATAATGAAGTCATTACTGCAAAGTTGGCGATAACTAGCTGTCCTAAAGCTTTTTATGTACCTCTCTAATACCAATCTGAAACAAAATATATCTTGTAAAGAAACTTTAAGACTTACATAAAACTTACTACTTGCATTTCAGGCAAAAATGAGCATAAAAAAAACAATATACGCAATAGTATTAGCAACAGTGTTCGACTTCCATCTTTCATACTCTCAGTGAGACTGATAATAAGTTTAATCCAAATCACGTAAATGTTCTGTCTCAAATAAATCAACTCTAAACATGAGTTCCTATTATCTTTTAAGGGCACTAACTCATATTAGAATTCAATCGCCAATTTCGGGATGACGTATCGTAAAATGTGTATTACTTTTAAGTGTTTACGTATAGCTATCACAATTTTAAGGGAATCAGCCTTTAACGTAAAATGAGTCATGATTGTGGAACATATTTATATCATTGTTACAACTCGTATAACGAATTATTTGACGTACTTTGTAATGAACACTAGAGCATATTTACTTGTTTTATTTCATAAAAATTTTATAAGATATATAAAACATTCAATAAACCTTTAAAAAAAACTTCTCTGAAACAGTTCAATAGATACATAGCAGTTGGACAAACACTATTTTTGATGTTGAGAAGCTATTTCCTCCATAATAGAAACTGATAAAACGTTCAGCTTATTTTTACAGAATTATCTCCTTGTAGTTTTGTAAACCACATTAAGTTAGGGAGTTGCAAAAACAAATTAAACCGAGTGACTGTATGTAAATTTTAAAACTTATGAATGTGAATGTTGACGACATAAATATATTCAGTCACACTGTAGTCTTTCTCTTTTATACCGTCTTTCTCGTACTAGTATTTTCGTTAGCAACACTTTATAGTTGTATTCTGATGGATCTTTATTTCTTAATTTTCCTGTTGTTTTTTTTTCTCATTGTTACATTTAGTAATACAAGTGTTGTATAAAGACAGTCAAGATAATCTCTGTGCTAGGTGTAACATTACTAATTTACATAGTTAAACCAACTGTACTTACCCTCATCTAGAAGTTTTTCTAAAGTTTTATACCAGTTATTATCGTTGAACGTGTCTATTGTTCGTTTTCCTTCACAAGGTTTAGGTGCAGGTTCCTTTCCTGTCTTATAACCTAGTGGTAGTGGTTCTTCAGCTGCAATATGCAGGGACCAGTATAGTTTAAATGACATTATATTACACTTTGGATAATTTTTATTTCATGATTTCTATAGCTAAGAAATAAGTTTTTTTGCCAGGTTTAATTTTTGCACTTTTCTTGCTACTGATGTTAACTAAGAGATCAAATTTTTTTGCGAGGGAATGTTTTATATAGCGATATTTAATCTCTCGCAGAACTTTCCCTGTTTATGAAATAACACGAGTACCGTCCTGAATATGTTCTACACATTGCGCAACTGTCCTGTATTATATACTTATAGTTCTACTGGAAACCACTTTCAAAATATTGGTCATTTATATAAAAGTCTACATTTTTGTTATTACATCTATTCTTTTCCAGTTCATTTTACAATCAGTTTGTATTTATTCCACGCCAATTAATTGTAAATTGTGTTGTATTATTAAAGACAGCACATGACAATTTATCTTCAGCAGGAATGTTAAGCCTATCCTTTGATGCAATCCCTTGTTTACCACTGATTACTGTTTTATCCATTATCAAAAACAAGTCATATAAAAGATGTGGTATGATTGCCAATGAGACAAATCTCTACAAGAGACCAAAATGACATAGACATTAACAATTATAGGTAACCGTACAGCACATGTTCTTATAAGTGCTTTTCTATACAAAAGGCTTGGAAATGATTTGTTATTTGCACTTAACTGTTTAACAATTGTGGTAGTTATAACTACGTATGAGAAAATATCAAATAACGTGGGTCTCTGTGTGAGTAAAACGAACATTTTGTGTTAACATTTATGAGTCTGTCGGTAACAATTTTTATCAACAAATATAAAACAAAAGAACTTAGAAGTGGAGTAACAAGTCAATCAGAAAGCGACCGAAATATACATACAACAACACAAGTGGTGAACTAGCTTTATTACGGACTTTTACAGAGCTGATCAAAATATAAACTATTGCAGGCATAAATATACGAGTAAATGTCAACCACTGCACTGTGTCAAATATAGGTAGATATAACTTAATGCTCTAAACATAAAAAAACTAGTTCATGGTAGGACATAGCATATAAGAAAATCATAGCAAAATGGTAACCGAGTTATACCAAACCATATTAGAGGAGAGGCGAAAGATACCAGAGGGGATATTAGAGGACAAGGGACAAAAAATACCAGAGGGGATATTAGAGGACAAGGGACAAAAAATACCAGAGGGGATATTAGAGGACAAGGGGCAAAAGATACCAGAGGTGATATTAGAGGACAAGGGGCAAAAGATACCAGAGGTGATATTCAAACTCATCAGTTAAAGAAAACTGACAGCACCTCGACAAATATACATACGTATTGCTGCAGGCCCAACGTGATATCTTGGTTTTGCTTCTTTTGGTAGAACCGGATGTGGAAACTTTGTGTCCCAGGCGTAATCGTTCAGGTCACATCTCGGATCAAAATCTCCGTAAGTAGGTGCATAAAAGTTGTTGTCGCTGGTAATCTTTAAAAAAGAAAATCTTTTTCGTTAATAAGATGATTTTTACTCATACAGATTCTTTATGTCACATCATAGGTCAGAAACTATTACACTATTGTTTAATGATCATTAAACGTTATTGATTTCATCAAAAGACGATTCGCGAATCATGTGATGACAGTCAAATTACTTTGTTTAACCTATTGTGTAGATATACTTATTTTTCTATAAAAGTGTTTTTTGTATGTAATTTGTGTACATTACAATTAGATTCATTGGTTCATATAAAAGTAAACATGAACAGGTTGTCCGATCTCTGTAAGTGAAGCGTGGTGGCAAGGTTTGCATGTTTATCACATTTCACATTCAGCGTTCCATGGATATAGGATAAAGCTGTCCAAAGGACTGTTATGATATGTTTATGATTTCTTTGGTCCAGGTTATACACCAATAAATTATTTAATAAAGGCGTTTAATCCCTATAATTCTTTGAAATTTAAGAGAAGGCATTCAATTTACCCACTCATAATATATATCAAACGTGTATTTTCGTCACTGAATTGGTCTTGTGCATGAATATATTTTTTTGTTAGCGCAAAAAAAGGTACTCCATGGAATTGGATATATGATAAAGAAAAAAACATACACATTGACAATAAGTGGTTTGTGTATATAATTTGATTTAAGGAACTCAAAGTGAAAATAAATATTTTGAACGTCGCCGTCATCTTGTTTACATTGGTTTTAAAAAGTAGTTCTCTCAGTCAATCGAAAAATAAATATCGACAAGAGCCACCACCGGAAGCCCTCTCGACCTATTATATAAACTTATTCCATCACATGCAAATTATATAAGTATTTCAATGATATAAACATTGGTTTGAAATGTATGTTATATTTTGGGTATTTAAGTATTTTTATATCTTTGCCTTTTGAAATTTGTGTCAGGCGTTGCCATAATATGACTTAAAAATGTTGATCCTTTGTCCAAGTCTCGCTTTCAGAGATCAGAAAACGAGCCATTCTACTTTCTATTTGAACAATTAATCGGGGTCTTTTGTTTGGTGTGATGATACATACGTTCACAAATTCGGAAACATTCACTTCATTTGGTTCATATAAAAGTAAACATGGCCAGAAAATAGGACGGGGGTTGTCAGATCTCTGTAAGTAAATAAAGGCAACAGTAGTATACCGCTGTTCAAACTCATAAATCCATGGACAAATAAGTAAAGCATGGTGGCAAGGTTTGTATGTTTATCAAATTTGCAATACTGGTGATGACTTATCCAGAAAAGCTTTCAGGACCTACAAAATGATAATGTGTAATTTATTTTTCTTACGTTTTTGTTACCATCGACCTTGTACCATTCAGTGACAAATTTATTACCATCAACACCTGGTTTTATAGAGCAGAATATGTTTCCTTTGATTTCATTACCTACAAAATATATTAATAATAATTATATTTTTATAAACAATGAAAGGAGATGTCTGATATCAAAATGTGACTCTGTTAAGCTGGTATACAATGTAACATTAGACGATATTAAATCGTCGCATTTTGATATCGTTCTAATTCATTATCATGTGTGTGTGAGACGTTATAACATTCAATAACACATGAATAATTTGTTAAAAAACGAAACGAACAACAAATTAGGAATACAAAATTTATATTTCTAAACGACGACGTTAACATTGTTAAGAATCAATATAATATTTGTAGTCACTACTAAAAGAAAATTGCTTTACAGGGATATTTTGAATCGAATGAGTGATACTTAAAGACAATATCTACCGAGAGGATATTAAATACATAATTTAAAACTCTTAGCATATTTGGCCTGTGACCATAAAGATGTTTTTTAAGTGTAAATAATATACTTCATAGTTGCATGATTATGTAATTGTTCAAACGAAATATAGAAATTAGGTAAAGCGTCATCCGAACTACTAGAGGTTTGCATCAGTGGTGCTACAGTCAAACAGTTAAAATGCACCATCATTACCAAAGAAGTGGAAAGTATTATAAAACAAACATTTAAAAGTTGTTGTTCTGAACACAATGGAATAAGCTACACTTCTTACAAAAGAGGGTCGATAGATATCATAGATTGAAAATAAACTGACAACGCAATGGCTAACAAAGAAAAACATAAACAGACAAATAATAGTATACAAGATACAACATAGAAAACGAAAGACTTAGCAACACGAACCCGCTCAAATCTAACAATACTACTATGGTCATTGCCGAGAAGCCCATTGGTCCTCTCCTCGACCATAATAACAGTCTCCCGGTGTCATACACGCTCCCTGGGTGTTGTGTGGAGATTGTGCTGGTGATGGGATTATATTGTAAAGAACACATCTCATTTTATCCTTCGGGAGTGTACATGGATCCGCTGTACCCTTGCAGTCAATCAAGGAGTGCGTCTCAACTGGCGGAATCTCGAAGTACATACATACATTGCCCCTGCTAAAACTTATTTATACTAATATCAAGGTTAACCCCAACCCCCCCTATCATGATAATTACTCACCAACAGGATTTCCCGGGTTATTGCCATCCATGATTTTAGCAAGCTTAGGATATTTATTTGCCCACAGCTTATCTTTATATGGAATTTTCTGAAATGATTAAAAATCATATCACATCTTGATTTATAAATATCCATGGTAGCATTGCTTTTTCTACAGCTGACACAGCTAATGTTCTCGTATGTTTAGCCCCTAATTTACTTTGTGGGATATTTGTGACGCTTGTTACAGAAAGTGCAAAGAACTATTTCTAATGAAAAATCATATTTTTTCCTATGGGCCGTTGTGAGCCATAGTCTTGTCTCAGATCGTCTGAAAAGTAAACGTCAAAACAAACACCGCTTGATTTCTTACATTTAGATAAATGATCATTATTGACCGTTAGAGCAACAGTAGTTTATTGATGTTCAAATCTCCAATCGCATTAATTTCAAAAGCGGGAAGACCGGATGACCCTAAAGGTGGAAGTAAACATACATTCGATACATTTATAGGCAAGACGACAATAATATAACTATATAAAAACATAAGACCACTTAAACATGTCGGTAGGAATTCAATACACAGGTCTACACATCGCGTCGTTAATCGATTCGAAATGAAAATCGTAAAACTTATGTAGTGTGGAATTCAGCCGTTCTTTATAACTCTGTTTGAACAACTTGTGTCAATGAAACATGACCAGTGTATGAGTTACAACCACACCACCGACGCGATCTGATACCTACGGAAGACGAGGTTGAATATATTGAAACTTTATTACAGTAACTATTACTTTTATTACAGTAACTATTACTTTTATTACAGTAACTATTACTTTTATTACAGTAACAATTACTTTTATTACAGTAACTATTACTTTTATTACAGTAACTTTTTTCTTTTATTACAGTAACTATTACTTTTATTACAGTAACTATTACTTTCACTATACAGTTTCGTTATTGCCTCTGTTCCTCGACACAGTCATCTGTTCGAAAGATGCGCCGGTATCGGTTCTGGTAAAAACAATGACATTTTCCAATAACACATATCGGTCTTTGGGAAGATTGTTTTGTCTGATACGGGAGTCTCTAAACTTGAATATCATATCAGTTAATATTTAAGATTCCAAGTTCAATGTTGTTTTTCTTTAAGCACTACCACAAGGATTACCTTTCTAGCATATCATTTGTAAGGGCTTTCCATTCTGCTCCGCTGACATACCTCTTACCTTTTAGCTTTACGATTTTCAAACCTTCTCAACTGCTCTTCTAACTTACCTCTAATCTTTTCAATATTACGTTTGAAAAACCTTTCCCATATGATCTGCTGACATACCTCTAACCTTCTAGAATTAAAAACCTTTCCCATCTGCTCACCTAGCTTAAATCTTATCTTTCCAGCATTCCGTTAGTAAAACCTTTCCCAAATGTCAGTCTGCTCCTCTAGTCTATCTCGTATCTTTCCAACATTACTTTAGTAAAACCTTTCCCAAATGTCAGTCTGCTCCTCCAACATACCACTACCTGTTCCAACATTACTTTAGTAAAACCTTTCCCAAATGTCAGTCTGCTCCTCCAACATACCACTACCTGTTCCGGCATTACTTTAGTAAAACCTTTCCCAAATGTCAGTCTGCTCCTCCAACATACCACTACCTGTTCCGGCATTACTTTAGTAAAACCTTTCCCAAATGTCAGTCTGCTCCTCCAACATACCGTTACCTGTTCCGGCATTACTTTTGTAAAACCTTCCATGTCTGCTCCTCTAGCTTATCTCTTATCTTTCCAGCATTACTTTAGTTAAACCTTTCCCATCAGTTCCTCAAGCTTACCTCTCATTTTTCTACTTTACATTTGGTATAAGCTTTCCCATCTGCGTTTATGGTATACCTGTCATTTTGTCAGCATTACTATTCGTAGAACCTTTTCCATCTCCTTCTCAACCTTACCTCTTCTCTTTCCAGTCTTACTTTAGAAAAACCTTATCCAATCTTCTCCTCTAGCTTACCTCTAAATTTCTTTTGTTAAATCTGTCCTACCTGCTGCTTTTGCCTACCTCTAGTTTTTCCAGCATTGTCTTTGTATTAGATTTCCCGTCAGCCCCTCTGGCGTCCACTTTAATTGTGTATCGCACATCTTTGTTGAATATGTTCTGTCTAACTATGTTATCTCTTCCTCCACCAATGATTATATGTGCATTGTTCTAATAACACAAGTTAAACTTGATGACGTAGTACACTAAATATCAACTTATCGACTTCAAATATAACTTTGAAATGATTAGCATCTAATAGCATTTTAAATTCTATTATAGCTTGTTTGGTTCAACTATTAGAATTATTTAGGTTTTCATTCATTATATATAATTGTTGTGTATGACGTTAACATCAAGCGTCTTTTTCCACTTTCTCTCTTATGAAAATTGTTAATTTCTGTGTCATTCGGCTCATGTGAAGAGTTGTCTCAATGGTAATCATACCACATCTTCTTTTTCATATTTGAATAACTGCCCCATTGAGCTACAGAATAAGAATTTGGCAATGTACGCTTTATTGTGTTGTCATTTTTCATTGAACGCTACGACTGCCTTATGTTGATGATCATCACTATATGCAGTGGTCACAGCATTATATACCCGTTACAGCATTATATGCAGTGGTAACAACATTATATACCCGTTACAGCATTTTATACAGTAGTCACAGCATTATATACCCGTTACAGCATTATGTACAGTGGTCACATCATTATATACCCGTTACAGCATTATATACAGTGGTAACAACATTATATACCCATTACAGCATTATATATAGTGGTCACAGCATTATATACCCGTTACAGCATTATATACAGTGGTAACAACATTATATACCCGTTACAGCATTATATACAGTGGTCACAGCATTATATACCCATTACAGCATTATATATAGTGGTCACAGCATTATATACCCGTTACAGCATTATATACAGTGGTAACAACATTATATACCCATTACAGCATTATATACAGTGGTCACAGCATTATATACCCGTTACAGCATTATATGCAGTGGTCTCAACATAATTCTACGCAGAGGTTACAACGTTTTTTGCAGTGGTTACCAGACTTGGGGTAATTGTAATTGTAATCATTAATCAGCCAAAAATCTGATTACATGTAATTTAATTTAATCAATTACTTTTCAAAATGCCCTGTAATCCTGATAACATTTTGATTACATTCTGATTACAATTGAAAAAAATCTTGAACTGTGTTAAACTTTATGGTCAATAAATGAACCTTTTTGTTATTCTTATTTGATAGATATTTAACAAGTTAAGATAGTTTGGTTTACTTTATCAAGCATGTTAATTGATTTGTATACTTCAGTAAAAAATAAACTGTTACAATATTAAAAAAGTCATCATTAGCCTAAGAAGGCCTTAGTAAAAGATGTTGTACATATATTCACAATTTAAAGATGTACATATATATAGTTGATAAAAAAAAACTGTTATATTTAAGCAATATTAATTTTTTCTTTAACCCTGAATTATAATCTTTTGTTAATATTGTGATTATTGTAAACTTTGAATTGACAGGTAGGAAACCAATTAAGGTTTGTTTTTATTGCAATTTCCATTTGAGTATAGCTGTACATAGGACAATATATATGATAAAAGATTAATCAGACATGTGAAAATTTATCTAATTAGCACAAACTAAATTAAAAATTGGACAAATATCTTGTTTAATATAAGCAAATGTTTGTATGTACTTGGACTGGACATGTATATTGCATTGACTTATAGTACTTGTATTTTGTTTACAATTTGTTTAAACAATTCTATTAAATGTTTTCATAATTTTAATCTGTTAACTTTATTTCATCCATATTTTAACTTCCAAAAACTGCAACTTGAAATACATATAAAGTCTGGAAGAGGTCAGAAGACAAACAGCAAACTCATATTCAATTGAAGTCAAAATGATTCAGTGATCAATGATGATAAAGTGTAATGGGTGACACAATGTTCATGTATGTCTGTAGTGAACTTTTGTGGTTTATTAAATAGATGAAGTTTGAAGTTATCATTTTAAAATATATAAAACAATTTTTTTTCTAAAAAGAACCAACGTTATATTAAACGTTAATTCATTCTCATCATTCAAATGTTTTTTTTTAATTCATTGTAATCAGATGTAATCATGATTACTTTGTCAATGTAATCATTAATTTAATCAGACACTTTCAGAAATGAAGTAATCATTAATTTAATTTAATAGTACAAATGACAAAGTAATTGTAATTTAATCAATTACATTGAAAGTAATCGAACCCATCTCTGGTGGTTACAACATATGATGTTATGACCACTTCATGTAAATAATCCTGTCACGGCTGCATATAATGTTGTGACCACTGCATATATTGACTATCATCTATAATAAGGCAGTCATGGCGTTCATAATTTGGCTCTCTCGTTGACGTTAACTATTTTGCGACTATATTCAGTTACATTGTATTATTCATATTTAAACTGTTAAGCAGAAGCCTAATGAGTAAGATAGAAAAAAATCATGCTTATTTTTCGAAAGTATTGCTGTGGTATAGCCGTGCTGTGGTGGTGAAATAAAACAACGACAATTCTATTAAACATATATGCTTAAGTATCTGACTTTTTAGTGCAATTAACGTTATGCATAAAAAAAAACAATATTTGATGTTTATATCAACAGGATAAATTGAATACAGTAACTTACGTCATGAAACACATTTTGTTCAATCAAAGCACTGGAATACTGATCGTCTAACATAATTCCTCGTACATCTGCTCCGGGAACATTCTTTTTAGTTCGCTGAATATGATTCTTCCTTATGATGTTTCCTCTCTGAACAAATCAAATCGATTAAATCAAATATACCAAAAGTGTATTTATTGCCTTCTTATAAATTGCTGTAGATGTAAGATGAAAAACATTGATACTTATTACATAGCTTATTGTGACGGTTCCAGGAGGACGCACCTTGAACGGTATATGTTTTTCACGGCATATATACATTTGCAGTATAATATCGTGCAAAATGTGTTATGTCGTGTTAGCTCGGCGCTGTATATTCAATTATCAGGAATAACGTACACCATTGTCACAAATCATTAAACTGCCATGGAAAACCTGTTAGTTATATACATATAAATGGCAAAGAAAATACTTATTTTATTCATCGTGCAAGTTTAATATGCCGAATCTTTATTAGACAACTGGTGTAAAGTTAGGTATAAAATAATGACGTTACTTAATGCATTCGGTACATGTTTATTGTTGGTTTGGCTGTTTAAACACCACTTATAACCGATATAAGAAATGCCGACATAAAATCTATGAAATTATTAACAATTTATGCATAATGATTCATTTTTATCGAAGCACCCAATATTAAAATACAGTTTTCGTTTTCATGAATTTGTATTATCCTATAAAAATATCTGTATTTACCCATGTCCAATCTCGACCGCTCATGAGCGCACCGCAGTCACTGGTGTATCGACACATTTCAGATAAATGATTGTATTCAAATATATGATCGTTTCCCTGCAAAATTACATAGTGCACAATGTTACTTTAGTCAACATATATATTGTATATCGGGTTATTTTTGACGGGTGTACTTTTTCAAATAATCAACTAATTTTATCTTTTATGACTGCGCATTTTTTAAATGTTTTCTCTTCCACTATAAGCTTCTTCAAATATATATGTTACAAATTAGAATTAAAAAAGATATCAATGTTTTAGCACCTGATGTACATTGGGTCAATCAATATATCATCATTGATTCATTATGTCAAATAATTAAGGAAAATAAACTTAATACAACACGGGAGAGCTGATACAACCAAAAGGGACAAACAGTAAATGGAAATCTGTAAAAGTAATGAGACAATAGACCACTTTCGAGTTCATCCGTAACCGGAAAAAAATCGTCAATTATACGCGCCTTTATGACGTCATTTACCAGATAGAGGGGGTCGCCTGTATCCCTGCACTATGTACGTTCATCAAGCGTCTTGGTGATCGTCATTGTGCAGGATAAACTAGAAATAATGGTTGTTCTGTAGGTACTTAATGACAATTCCCTAATGACATCAATGCTGATTGTCAATTTTGAGAATTCAATTTGTCGTATAATTCGTACAATATAGAATTATAGTTTTCCAACCACTCGCTCAACATTGGAATGGAAGTGACGACGCCCCTAAACGCACAAATGACGTTCACTAAAACCAGAGTTTTTGACGGAAATGCATATAACTCGAAAGTTGTCTATTCAGACAATGAATGAGACTTAATTATGTTCTGGTGTACTGTCGATAAAATTCATGGGAGGTGTCGGTTTATTCTGCGATTATCATTTTTTAATGTTCTATCACATTATTTATTTTTGTATTTCTCTGTGCTGAGTGTGTTTATGTTTGTTTGTACTCTATTCCAGTACGTGGCGTTTTCATTTCAGCGATATTTTTGACATTGCCACATTAGCGGAAGGTTTCAACATATTATGTTTGCTTTTGTTGTAGTTCGGTATTTCTGTTGTGCTGTTGTTTTCCTCTGTTTTAGTTTGTTTCCCGGATTTGTTTTTGCTTAATCGAACAGTGGTATACAATTTTTACCTTGTTTTATGAATAAGAATTGACCTTTCTACTTCTTTTTTTTTCATTTAAAGTACAGTTCTTTCATGCCTTATAGCATCAAACTTTCTTTCATTTTAATAATTGCTAAATTTTATATCAATAAATTTCAATAAAACAATACTCGTATGTCCACGTCAGTATCGTGTAATGACTACGGGGCTATTAAATTTTAGAGATAAACCTTGCACTACAAGTTTTGAAATATATATCTGTGAATAATTATATTAGATGTGTGTTTCATTATAATACGTTATTCTGGTTTGCTACAATGCAATCTCGCGTTATTCATTAATCAATTGCATTACACAATAAGATTTATCATTTTTGATGACACCAGGTCCCATACTAAGGTGCACTGGTAAATTAAATTAAAAAAAAACTTGATAAAAATCGTGTTTTCATGATCCTAGATAAAAAATGTAATTATAAGTATTGAATGCCTCTTTTTGTAACTTCATAGGGTTGTAAAAGCGTTGGCCGTGCGCACATTTTTAGAATGAAGCGCGGAAAATGTACTTCGGTCAACCCTTTTACCACCCCCCCCCCCCCCCCCCCCCCAAAAAAAATAAAGTTACAAAAAGAAGCATTCAATTCTTAATTAACAGAGTTGAAATTGTGTCCTTTTAATTCAGTACAATGTCTTCCTTTAACTGCCGTTTTGGCAGACTGCAACGGTTTTGCTAGTCTAGGTAGAATTTTGGGAAGCTGTAGAAACATAAAACCAGATTAATTTGATTAAAGTAAATGTTTTTTCTTTCCGATAAAACTCTCCTAACTTATGTTTTATTTGCTTTATTTCATAGAAATTAACAAGAATATGTCCATAGTATACAGATGCCCCACTTGCACTATCATTTCTTTCTATGTTTAGTGGAACGTGAAAATTAGAATGATCATACACTAAGGAAAATATGAAGTTTCAAGTTGCATCAACTTCAACTTTATGAAATACTACCTTAATCAAAACTCTAACCTGAAACAGGCTTACTATTAGGGGCTTCTAAAAGAAAACGATTTAAATTTGATAAAATCAAATGGATCACAGACAATGTTAAAACATTAGGGGTGTGCCATGGTTATGAAATAAATGACGATGATATCTGGAGAAAAATTATAGAAAAAGTTAAAAATTGTATACATGTATGGAAAAGTAGGAAGCTTACATTTAAAGGTAAAACACTTATAGTAAAAAATATGATACTTTCTTTTTGTTCTAACGAGATCGAAATACGAGGAATTCCGGATAAATACACTAAAGAGCTGAATAATATGATTTGGAACTTTATATGGGACGGAAAAGTGAACCAGGTAGATAGAAATGTCTGCTGTTTGGATGAAATAAAAAGGGGATGGGAATGGTAATTATAGATACGTTTATAAAAAGTAAACAAACAAAACTTGTATATCGTTTAATTCAGGAGCCATTGGAAAGCTGGAATACGATCGGTAAATATTGGCTTCGGAATTTTGACGAAAAATATAATGATGCCTTTTTTGTATTTAAATGTTCAAGTTTAAATGGTTTAGATATGAACCAACTACCACAATTTTATTCGTTTCAAAAATAAACCATTGTTTTACTCTTCTTTTGTAAAAAGCGGTATCACAACTATCCAGGACATTTGGAATTCAGAAACTACATATTTCATTAGCTGTAATGAAATTTATAGGAAGCTGATTAATCGGCGAAATTGTATTTCCGAATTTTCAAAAATAAAACAGGCAATTCCTAAAGATTTCGTGCAAATTTTGAAATCTTGCAGAATCCAGAATTTGCATTATGAAAGTAAATTAAAGATATCAAATGACCTTGAGATCATTAACTTAAACAACCATAAAATCAAACCATCAAAGTTAAAACTCAATTATATTCGTACGGTTTTAAATAAAGATGTATCTCCAAAATGTCAAATTAAGTGGGAGGAAATATTTGGAACAAATATACCTTGGGAAAATATGTGGTCGGGATTGAAATATTTGAAAATTGAAAATAAAGTAAAAGAATTCCAATGGAGATCCTTGCACAATATTTTATATACTGAAGAAAGATTAAAAAAATGAAGATATCAAATGGAAAATGCCACATTTGTCAAAATGACAATAATATAGAAACCCTGCAACACCTATTTTTCAGTTGTTGTACATCACAGTTAATTTTAAAAAACCTCCAAGAAATACTGATCAAGTCAAACATAGGAATAAACAATCCGTTTGGTGAAAAGGACGTTTTATTGGGTAAAAACATGGGAGAACTAAAATATGATAATTTTTTAAACATAATTATCTTATATTTTAAATGGACACTATGGAAAACTAGGAATTCAATAAAATTTAACAAAACGCCTAAAACACCACAAGATATTTATAAAACCTGGAAACAAAACTTGAAAATTAATCTTAAATTTGTTCTTCTTTTGAAAGGCGTTGATATCATAGATAAGACAAAATTGGAGTCTGTAATAAAGAAAATTTAGACATTTAATATAGTATAATATAGCTTGATTCAAAGTACATTTTTTATGGTTTATAGTATTAGAATATCGATTGTATCAATTTATATAAACATAAAAAAAAGTGATAAAAAAAGTATTAGCTTATCATGTTTATTGTAGTAAATGCAAATCTTTTATGTGGGTATCTTTTACTTATTTATTTACTATTTTGTATTAAAGTATAGAACTGTTAGATGCTTCTAACATTATATGGTTATATTTTTTACACTAAATGTAAATCCAAGGTTAAAAGTGGACTATTTTTTTTATTGCCTTCTATTTCCCCTGGATAGATGGTTTCACTTTGTAAACAGGGTACCCTTAGCCTGATCCTGGACGACTAAGGTAATTGTACACAGGAAACATTTAGGAATAAAACGTTTATATGTCAAAAAAAAAAAAAAACCTAAACCAGGACTGACAGGCTACCGAACGGAAGAACGGACCAACGATCGAACAAACCGACCGAAAAAGATAATGCCCTAAAGTGGGGCATAAAAACCAAAAATTAATTAAACGTCTACTTACAGCCCATTTTATTCCTGTGTATGCTCCTTGAAAGAAAATATTATGATGCACATGTGCACCAACGCCATCACAGTTGACTCCATCACTGCCAACATAACCAACTCGTCCAAAATTGGATAAAATATTATCAGCAACTTCATTCTTTGAAGAAGTTAATGATTTTCGATCACCGCCTAAAAATTCATTAAAATAAAATTTGAGAATTGAAATTGGGAATGTGTCAAAGAGACTACAATACACCTAAATAAGTCATGTAATTGTTGCCTATTTTTTATATATATATAAATAACTCTAGGCTAGTAGAAGCAACCTACGTATTGATTAACAAGGTATAAGAATTCTATTTTAAATTCCATGTCCTATGCTTCAAAAATTGAATATGAACCTTATCTTTATGTATTCAACTGATTCAGAAGAAAGCGGCCAACTCATTCGATCGCCGTACACTAATGTGTCCATCACGGGTATCATTGGATCGCCGTACACTAATGTGTCCATCGCGGGTATCATTGGATCGCCGTACACTAATGTGTCCATAACGGGTATCATTGTATCGTCGTACACTAATGTGTCCATCACGAGTATCATTGGATCGTCGTACACTAATGTGTCCATCACGGGTATCATTGGATCGCCGTACACTTATGTGTCCATCACGGGTTTCATTGGATCGCCGTACACTAATGTGTCCATCACGGGTATCATTGGATCGCCGTACACTAATGTGTCCATCACGGGTATCATTGGATCGCCGTACACTAATGTGTCCATCACGGGTATCATTGGATCGCCGTACACTTATGTGTCCATCACGGGTATCATTGGATCGCCGTACACAAATGTGTCCATCACGGGTATCATTGGATCGCCGTACACTTATGTGTCCATCACGAGTATCATTGGATCGCCGAACACTAATGTGTCCATCACGGGTATCATTGGATCGCCGTACACTAATGTGTCCATCACGGGTATCATTGGATCGTCGTACACTAATGTGTCCATCACGGGTATCATTGGATCGCCGTACACTACTGTGTCCATCACGGGTATCATTTCTTCCATAAAACTGTTACCTGGTTAGCATTGTGTGGCTTTGCAGTGTAACCAATATCTTCCTATGGATTGTTACTTAGTTAGCTAGCAAATTAATGACCTGCTTAGATAAGTATGGCGGATCTAGCGGGTGCGCAGAAAGAGTACGCCTTCTTTTGATCGCAAAAAAATATTATATCAAGTTTTTGACGATTAACAAGATATTTTTGCATAAATTCGTTCAAAAAATATATTTTGTTTGAAGCCTTTCAAACAAACTTATCCAGGTTTTTTTTTCTGTCGGAAATATTAAAAAATTAAATAACTTAGGTATGTTTCTAAAATCAGCTGAAAAACTTAAGAGTCAATATATAGTATATTTGCTCTCACTTTATTTTAGTATATCATTGACCGCTCGTATTTTGTATTAAAAATATTACATTTTTTTCATACATACCTTTATATTCATATATTGTGTAACTATTTTAATATTCGTATATAAGTGCATATAAAATTGTTAGTAGTATGTGGATGTATCCTATAAGCTGTATTGCTTTTGAAATAAAGTATTATTACAAACCTCTGATATCGATTCCACCATCTGTATTTCTTATCAGATTTTGATTAATTTTCAAATTGGTCCCTGTTATTGTTATACCGTATGATCCTGAAATTTGTTTTTAAAAACATGAAAGGAAATTCGATTAGCGTGAATAAGGATGTATAACTATAGTAAAGAGACAATAGAATATCATGATTCAATAGACAATACGATAAACTTATACTTTAAAACAAGAATGTGTCCCTAGTACACGGATGCCCCATCCGCACTATCATTTTCTATGTTCAGTGGATCGTGAAAATAGGGTAAAAACTCTAATAAGGCATCAAAATTAGAAAGATCATATCAAAGGGAACACGTGTACTAAATTTCAATTTGATTGAACTTCAACTTCATCAAAAACTACCTTGACCAAAAACTTTAACATGAAGCGGGACAGGCGGAAGAATGAACTGACGGACAAACGGACGGTACAACGAACGAACGGACGCACGAACCAGAAAACATAATGTCCATAAATGGGGCATAAAAACAATAAAGAGATTGATAAAAAAAAGATATGTTTCTAATATGACGAACCTTCAAGTGTACATCGTTGCTTCGCATCACGGTGCGGAGCTTTTAGTTTCAGTAGACATACACGCCATCTTGAAATTAAAATATCTACCTATGTTTTGAATACTAAAATATTTACCTAATACTATGTTTTGAATCCTAAATTATTTCCTATGTTTTGAATTCTAAAATATCTACTTATGTTTTGAATCCTTAAATATTTACCTATGTTTTGAATTCTAAGTCCTGTAAATGTTATACTTTTTACTTGAGGTGCCTCTATTCCAAACTTCCGACAACACTGAAGTGTAAACCCTTCAAGTACGATATTAGCCGAATCTTTTGAAATTCTGCAAGAAAATATTCAGTTTTAGATCGTGTGTAAGCAAAACAAATGTCCTATGAAATCGTGTCTTCTTGAACTATATTTCACAGTTCATCTGTGATATTTCGTTCACGGGACAGAATATCACATTTGTAAACTATAAAATATTGTCTCCCTAATGCGGGGTTCACACATTGCCGATTATTACTCCCGTTTGAGATCAGACAGCGATACGACACGAAAAGTGAAAAAGTCGGATAAGTATCCTCAATTATCTGGAATGTCCTATTATTGTCTGAACGCAGTCGTTTTAGTTCGTAACAGATTCCTACTGGTCGGGAAGGGTCCGAATAGTTCGGCAAAGAACCCCGACAGTTAGGTGCGTCCCGTAACATTCGGGGAAACTCAGCCGATTTTGTCTAGTCGGATTACAATCGTGCCTATGTCGTGACAGATTCTGCTGTATCGGATCGAATTCCTAACAATGTTCTGTGTATTCGGGACGGTGTCCTTTGGAACGGGAATGATCTGGAGAAGTCCCGACAATAACAGAATACAATACGACTGAGACCAGACAAAGCCGTTTGCAATGCGATAGAGCGGACCGTGATAGGATTACGTTCCGACAGTACCTGATCAACCCGATTATGCCGACAGTTTTCGAACGGATAACTTCCGTCAGCGTCGGTTCACTGTCTTGTCACTATCTGATCTCTGTCGGATTACATTCGGTAGAATCGGGACGCAGTCGTGACAGACTCGGTCGAATTTTACCTGGCGAAAGATACAAATCGAATTTCCATCCACGATTCACAGGATCTTGATCAGACTTTTGACAAATTTTAATCGGGAATGGTCCTGTCAAGGACGGCAGTAAAAATCGTGAATGTGTGACCCCAGCGTCCCGATTAAAATTTAGCTGGGGTCACACATTCACGATTTTTACTGCCGTCCTTGACAGGACCATTCCCGATTAAAATTTAGCTTTTTAGCTGGGGTCACACATTCACGATTTTTACTGCCGTCCTTGACAGGACCATTCCCGATTAAAATTTGTCAAAAGTCTGATCAAGATCCTGTGAATCGTGGATGGAAATTCGATTTGTATCTTTCGCCAGGTAAAATTCAACCGAGTCTGTCACGACTGCGTCCCGATTCTACCGAATGTAATCCGACAGAGATCAGATAGTGACAAGACAGTGAACCGACGCTGACGGAAGTTATCCGTTCGAAAACTGTCGGCATAATCGGGATGATCAGGTACTGTCGGAACGTAATCCTATCACGGTCCGCTCTATCGCATTGCAAACGGCTTTGTCTGGTCTCAGTCGTATTGTATTCTGTTATTGTCGGGACTTCTCCAGATCATTCCCGTTCCACCGGACACCGTCCCGAATACACAGAACATTGTTAGAAATTCGATCCGATACAGCAGAATCTGTCACGACATAGGCACGATTGTAATCCGAATAGACAAAATCGGCTGAGTTTCCCCGAATGTTACGGGACGCACCTAACTGTCGAGGTGCTTTGCCGAACTATTCGGACCCTTCCCGACCAATAGGAATCTGTTACGAACTAAAACGACTGCGTTCAGACAATAATAGGACATTCCAGATAATTGAGGATACTAATCCGACTTTTTCACTTTTCGTGTCGTATCGCTGTCTGATCTCAAACGGGAGCAATAATCGGCAATGTGTGAACCCCGCATTAGTGAAAAATTGTACCTAGTACTTGGACATAATTCAGGGATGTTTTTTAAAAACAGATACAGATATTTAAGAAATAAAAGATTTCCTTTCGTTCAATAGTAGCCAAATCTTTTAATATTCTACGAAAACATTCTTTTTTTTTAATTTCACTGATTTTCGTTTATCAAATAATTTCCCTTCGTTCAATGGTAGCTGAATCTTTTTTATATTCTACCTTTGAAGATATAGATGACATTTGAATCTTCAGAACGAATCAAATATATGTAAAAATATGTAAAATGCTAAATAAGATAAATATATACGTACGAGATGCACGTGTCGATGATAGAAGCTTCTATTGCGTCACCTTTGGCATAATGAGCGTTTTTCAAGGGCCATATGTATAACATTTTAGTCTTCCTATCCACATAGAACTCCCCCTAGAAATAATCAAATATAAATTTACAAATATTTAGCTAATAAAGAAACAATTTGCATAATATAAGATAGTGTTCATTTTTCTTTTTTTTATTATTTTTTTTATTTATTTTTTTATTTTTTTTTGGGGGGGACTGTTCTGTCAAATAATAAATTGGAGTTAATTTAACCTAATGGATACAACAACGCCACTTTTAATTACTCGGGAGCATATATAGACAATAACTGTTTAGTGTCTTTAAATATCAGCTGTATTTGTACGAGGCTAGGAAACAAGGTGTATGCGAGCTTTTAGCGAGCTACTACACCTGTTTCGAGCCGAGTACAAATACAGCTTATATTTAAAGACACTAAACAGTTATTGTCTTTATCCTGCAATTAATTCTGTATATTGTTTGTGTTTTGAAAGACACAAAAACTAACATATTTAGCATTTATTTTCGATTTGTAATCCCTTGAGGCCCGCGTAGTAATATCAAAATCACACATTACGCTGAAGACGGGTTCGCAAAAAAGAATCTCGAATGGTCAACAATAATACATCGCTCAAGGTGAATAATTATCTATTTTAACATAACAACTAATTTCAACAGTAAAAACAAATAACAAAACATTGGCAAATTTGAAACAGAAGTGTACGAGTTGTCCAACGCTTCAGACTTGACATTCACTAAACATGCATGCTGAAATTGACATGGTTGATTTTGTAACACAATCATACGCACGGGAATACACATTCTGAGGTCACACAAGTTCAAACAATACTAAGTCCGGCAGTGGGCGGAGCTTTAAAGCGATATCTGTATAGTATACAGATACAGCATAGCGATATCTGTAGGGCTGTATCTGTATAGTAGGACACCCAATTGCAGGATAATACTATTTATACTGCACTCGTTCTATTTGAGCAATCTGAATGCGTTGACTGTATATTTCTATGTCATATACAGTCACTGACCCGATATCACTTTTCCTCATGAATATTTAAATAGAAAATGCCGAAATAATATTTAATTATTCATACGACCTCTTCAACCTGTTCTTGTTTCCAATACATACAACGACACGTGGATCGACTAAACCTTGTTTCTTTTGCAATTATTGGGAAAACATATTTCATTTGTTAATATTTTTTGTTTGCAACCTATAAATTATTATGTTTCATGCTTATGGTTGCTATTTAAGTCCAGACTCAAACGATTTCGTTCACCGTCGAGTGTGAGTTTCAACCGGTAAATATGTACATTTCATTGTGTTGTATATTTCTCCGCGAGCATGATATGAGGCCTTTTTAAAGGGGATTTTCCCCAATATTTAAATCCAATAAATAACCTTAACGCATTAAACAACCATTGAAAAGGTTGTTTTAGATTGCAGTATAAAGACAATAATAGTGCATTGACTTGACATATCAACGATATAAGGATTCGGCCCGAAACAGGGAAATAGCTCGGCACAGCCTCGCATTTCCCCGTTTCTCAGCCTCATTGTGGCAGAAAAACCGGATGAGCACATTCGTGATACATGAAAGATCGAGAAATGTAGATGAAATATAAAATACAAGGTTGTTTATTGGATCTTAATTATCGAAAAATACGCATTGATTTTGTTATTTGATTACGGACTTTCTGTTTGGAATTTTTCTCGGACTATTTTTGTTATTTTAATTTAATTTTATTTCCTTTAATTGATTTTCCTTATTTTGTATAGTTGTTTTAGTGATACTGATACCTACAAAGCTTGTTGAATAGTCATCAAAGGTACCAGGATTATAATTTAGTACGCCAGACGCGCGTTTTGTCTTCATAAGACTCATCAGTGACGCTCATATCTAAATATTTATAAAGCCACACAAGTACAAAGTTGAAGAGCATTGAGGATCCAAAATTCCAAAAAGTTGTGCCAAATATGGCTAAGGTAATCTATGCCTGGGATATTAAAATGACCACATTATTAATATTCATATCAACACCGAAGTGTTGACAAGTGTTGACTTCGGTGTGTTGACTACTGGGCTGGTGATACCCTCGGTTTAAACGTTGTTATACGCAATGCTTTATATGCTTTTTATATTGTAATGTATCGGAATGGAGTGTTGAGACTTTGATAAAATATTGAATCTTTAAACAATCATGTAACTAGCGTAAATTATTGTGGTCATTATTAGTGTATAAATTAACATGGAAACGAAGTAGCAGGTTATACTTACAGGTTGGTCAAGTTCGGACAGCACATTTATAAATCTGAAATAGCCACCTTGATTATGGTAATCTGTCATACCAGGATTTTTCTCGTTATAATTTCCTGAAACAAAACACAAAAATATCGTAAAGAAACAAATAAAATGTTTAACTTATATAAGAATTTTATCAAACTTTATTATTTTTCAGACATACACACTAGCAGAAATGACACGGTATGCTTATTATAGGACAAAATATACCGTACTTTGGACTATGATGGTTTACTTTTACAAATTGTGACTTGGATAGAGAGTTGTCTCAATAGCACTAGTATCACATCTTCTTTTATCTGTAATAGTACGTGAAATGATTACGACGATTCAACTCTTTACCGATATCAAATGATATAAAAGTTAACACTTATAGGTAACAATATGCCTTCGGCAATGAGCAAAAACCCATACCGCACAATAATTAATTCCCCAAAACAAATTACAAATGGACTCCTTAGCATCAAAAGGTCAATGTTTACCTTTCTTCAGTCCGTACATGACTTTTTCTGTGACTGACAACCATTGACCTTTGGGGTCAAACTTAGCAACTTTGTAAGCTTTATCAGCCCAGCTCCAGAACCTGTGGAAAACGTTCAAAATTTTATATAAATAATTTCCAAAATTTCATCGCAGAAAAATTAATCATTGCCATAAATATGATAGAATTAAAATGCATACTAACAAAAAGTCATATCAACAGAACACAGCTATGTCCATTTAAATTCAGAGTTGCATACTTTAACTCATCGTGATTAAACAATGAAAAACATTCTGTGTTGAATTTGAAAGCACAGTTCAAATATTTGTTATTTGCAAGGTACGATTTTACACATTAGCATCAAATTGAATAGTATGTAACATAGGGCGGCACAGCTTGCTGATGGGTTTTTTTATGCCCCACCTACGATAGTAGAGGGGCATTATGTTTTCTGGTCTGTGCGTCCGTCCGTTCGTTCGTTCGTCCGTCTGTCCCGCTTCAAGTTAAAGTTTTTGGTCAAGGTAGTTTTTGATGAAGTTGAAGTCCAATCGACTTGAAACTTAATACACATGCTCCCCATGATATGATCTTTCTAATTTTAATGCCAAATTATAGTTTTGACCCCAATTTCATGGTCCACTGAACATAGAAAATGATAGTGCAAAGTTCAGGTTAAAGTTTTTGGTCAAGGTAGTTTTTGATGAAGTTAAAGTTACATCAACTTGAAACTTAGTACACATGTTCCCTATGATATGATCTTTTTAATTTTAATGCCAAATTAGAGGGTTTACCCCAATTTCACGGTCCACTGAACATAGAAAATGAAAGTGCGAGTAGGGCATTCGTGTACTGGGGACACATTCTTGTTGATTATGTAAATTTACTTTGTGGATTTTATATAGTGATTATTTGATTACAAGTCGAATTATTTGATAATCTAGGACTGTATTTGTTGATTATTTGATTATTTTATTTTAAAAAATATGATTATGTGATTATAAAAGCAAGACATTTGTGATTATGTGATTACTTTGACACCCCCATGAAGGGCCTCTATATATATTATATTATTTACCAGAATCCATGTACCCAGAGATCGTCTTCAGGAATCCATTTAAATGGTTCTTTTGATTCGTAATGAAACGATTGACCATTTGCACCCGGTTTGTCGATGTTAATATAGCCCTTCAATCAAACAGATCAAATAGAATACAATAAATTTAATGCGACTGTCATACAACTGCAAGTGAGAGGCTTAGCTAGCTATAAAACCAAGTTCAATGCACCATTTTCTGCATTTGAACATGCCTAGCTGTACCAAGTCAAAAATATGACAGTTGATGTCCATTCTATTGGTGTGTTTTATATATATTTTGATTTGGGACGTTCCGTTTTGAATTTCCCTCGGTGATCGGTATTTTTGTGATTTTACGTTCCATCATTATTTTCGAAGGGAAGAGAGGTTACATAAATACTCTTTTCGATAAATTTCCCGAATGGAAAGTCTGATCATGATCGATACTAACTTGATATACTTCTCATAGTCAGAAACTAACTTGTATTGTTGCCTGGTTTTCATTCGCGTCGGAAAATTCAAAGTAAACAAGCATAAATTATCATTTTAAAAAAATTGTATTGCCTCATTCTGTAGACAACTTTGAATGTTGGTTCGACAGAGATTATCACGTGTTCAGTAATAACATACACCCATCACGTCCCCTGAATTTCATTTGTTTTAAGTATTAGATAAAATACAAAGGTAACAAAGAAACAGGCCGGTAACAACCGTTGCCGGATAGTTTTTCTGCACGAGTAGTCAGGATCAAGGTCCGAGGCGATAGCCGAGGACCTTGACCTGACTACAAGTGCAGAAAAACTATTCGGCTGGTTGTAACCGGCCTGTTTCTTTTGTTACTTTTGTTTTTTATCTGACTTGTACGACGTTTCAAGAAAGTAATTATACATTTAGCAAGACTAAACATTTGAGAAAAAAAAATCAGGAATCTAATAATTTGATAAAAAAAAAGAACCATTTCAAGTAAAAAGTGAATGTTGTACGCATTTAAGACTTTTTAAAATGCAACTTCGCAAAAAGGTAATGTATTACAGAAATAGTTTAGTGGTAAGTAAGATAACGTTTGATTTTTATCAATGAAACGGAAAGCGGAGAGGGGGAGGTCTAATTCATTTTAAAATAAAGAGGCTGTGATCTTTATTTTTGATAAAAAAAAAATGTAGGATATGCCATTCCATCCCCCCCCCCCCCCCCCCCATAAAAAACTAGAGGCTCTAAAGAGCCTGTGTCGCTCACATTGGTCTTGTGCATATTAAATAATGGACACGGATAAATTCATGACATAATTGTGTTTTGGTGATAGTGATGTGTTTGTAGATCTTACTTTACTGAACATTCTTGTTGCTACAAATATCTCTGTCTATAATGAACTTGGCCCAGTAATTACAGTGGAAAATATTTTCTACAAATTTTCAAAAATTTATGACAAATGTTAAAAATTAGCTATAAAGGGCAATAACTCCTTAAGGGGTCAATTGACTATTTTGGTCATGTAAACTTATTTGTAGATCTTATTTTGCTGAACGTTATTGCTGTATACAGTTTATCTCTATCTATAATAATATTCAAGATAATGACAAAAAACGGCAAAATTTCCTTAAAATTACCAATTCAGGACAGCAACCTAACAACGGGTTGTCCGATCCATGTGAAAACATCAGGGCAGATAGATCTTGACCTGATAAACAATTAAACCCTGTCAGATTTTCTCTTAATGCTTCGGTTTTTGAGTTATAAGCCAAAAACTGCATTTTACCCCTATGTTCTATTATTAGCCGTAGCACTTTTTGGTTGATTGGCCAGGTCACGCCACACATTTTTTAAACAAATTACCCCAATGATGATTGTGGCAAAGCTTAGTTTAATTTGGCCCAGTAGTTTCAGAGAAGAAGTTTTTGGAAAAGATAACTAAGATTTACCAAAAAATGGTTAAAAATTGACTATAAAGGGCAATAACTCCTTCAGGGGTCAACTGACCATTTTGGTCATGCTGACTTATTTGTAAATCTTACTTTGCTGAACATTATTGCTGTTTACCGCTTATCTCTATCTATAATAATATTCAAGATAATAACCAAAAACAGCAAAATTTCCTTAAAATTACCTATTCAGGGGCAGCAACCCAACAACAGGTTGTCCGATTCATCTGCAAATTTCAGGATAGGTAGATCTTGACCTGATAAACACTTTTACCGCACATCAGATTTGCTCTAAATGCTTTGGGTTTTGAGTTATAAGCCAAAAACTGCATTTTACCCCTATGTTCTATTTTTAGCCATGGAGGCCATCTTGGTTGGTTGGCCGGGTCACGCCACACATTTTTTAAACTAGATATCCCAAAGATGATTGTGGCCACGTTTGGATTAATTTGGCCCAGTAGTTTCAGAGGAGAAGATTTTTGTAAAAGATTACTAAGATTTACGAAAAATGGTTAAAAATTGACTATAAAGGGCAATAACTCCTTCAGGGGTCAACTGACCATTTTGGTCATGCTGACTTATTTGTAAATCTTACTTTGCTGAACATTATTGCTGTTTACCGCTTATCTCTATCTATAATAATATTCAAGATAATAACCAAAAACAGCAAAATTTCCTTAAAATTACCTATTCAGGGGCAGCAACCCAACAACAGGTTGTCCAATTCATCTGCAAATTTCAGGATAGGTAGATCTTGACCTGATACACACTTTTACCGCACATCAGATTTGCTCTAAATGCTTTGGTTTTTGAGTTATAAGCCAAAAACTGCATTTTACCCCTATGTTCTATTTTTAGCCATGGCGGCCATCTTGGTTGGTTGGCCGGGTCACGCCACACATTTTTTAAACTAGATATCCCAATGATGATTGTGGCCAAGTTTGGTTTAATTTGGCCCAGTAGTTTCAGAGGAGAAGATTTTTGTAAAAGTTAACGACGACGGACGACGACGGACGACGACGGACGCCGGACGCCAAGTGATGGGAAAAGCTCACTTGGCCCTTCGGGCCAGGTGAGCTAAAAATGGTAAAAATCGCCCATTTGTTGCAAAATGCATGAATTTAATATTCAGTGATGGAGTCGCAGGGGTTGGAACAACCCTTTTTTGGACGATCAATGCATTTAAATGCAGACATAAAGTTGGACCCCCCCCCTGTTTTGTCCTGGATCCGCCACTGATATAAATTCGATAACAATATAAATGTATCAAAAGAATGAATTTCCTACTTCAATAGTGAATGAAATGTTTATGAAAAAAATGGATTTTGTCTTAATATTATATATATTCAGGCATATATTTTGATTTTTTTTTAATTCATGCTGGTCTCTAGATTTGCAAGTGTTGATCGGGATTAAACACGTGTTAATATATGATCCAATCGCAGCTTACCGCCCAAAATTGATGACATAAGTTGAATGATTTTTTCTAGATCTGCTGCTTATTTGGACGTGTATTACATGAACACTTTTAGTTTATAGGATCAATCGTTGGTGAGTTGATAGGGACTTTATCTTTTGATGTTAGATCTTTGATTTTTATTTACTTATTTCCTGTCTTATTTTTATTGAAATATACACGTAAGTATTAGCATTTCTTTACTTTCAGCATTGTCCAAAATACTATTCATGTCCATAATTTATTGACCGAATATTTTGCTTCATAAAGGGGGCGGTATGTTCTTTTTTGAGTATATTAACTATTTACTTTTCAACGCCATCACCCAAATGTTTTTGTTTAAATTAGCACTATTAACGGTATTCGGAAAATCAGGAATCATGCAAAACATTAATTTGTCATCTGCTTGACTATAATAATTTTTTTCTCATAAATTTTGGGATCAAAATATCTATTTTAGGAGAAAACCATACCCCCCTTTTTTTTAAGTTAAATGTCTAATCCCTTAGTGTACTGATATGAATAGTATTTAACTGGAAATGTTTTAAAAAAAAGATATTGATGCTAACGTTAATACTTTGTTCAATAAAAAGACAGGAAATAAGTCGGTGAACCAAAAAGTTCAAATCTAATTGAAAGTTAAAGTGTCCATGAACTCACTTATCATGCACGAGTGATTCTATTTATAAAAAGTGTCCGTGTAACAACTAAAAAGAGTCCGTGTATCGTCTAAAAAGAGTCCGTGTAACACCCGTTAATGTACTGTTTTTCTATAGCTCTGCGGGGGGCAAAGTCGTACAAAAGTGGAATACATAATCATTTGATGAAAATCATTACAAATATCAAATTAGCTTGAGGCTGACGTAAAGATTAAGGATGTACTTAGGTGAGGTTTTGGAACTTGTGTCAAATGTTCGGAGTCCTTGGTGTTTTTCCATACAATACAATGTAAAATATTTTGCCCCATAACACCCATTTATTTTTTCAAATATGACTAAATAGCTCATGAAAGGTCATTTACCAAAATTTTAGAAGATTCTTAATTTTCTTTCTTTTGTTTTGAGACACAATAATACCAATGCAAATATAGGGTAAAAGTCCGAGTCAGCCTTTTCCCGCCATATTTTAATTCTCAACTATCTCGAAAAGGAGGTCCATGACCTATCAATATTGTTAGCTTATTTGTATCCTTAATTGATGCTCTACCAGCTTAAAGTATCAATTTTAACTTCTTAATTTATTAATTTTCACCTAACCTCACCTAAGTACATCCTTAAAATATTTTTAAATGAGCATAGATAAATGCAGCCTTAACGATACCTAAATACTTTTATAAAATAAAAACAAGAGACAAATAGATATATTTAACATACCTCATTTGGATATCTTGCTAAGGTCAGAGGTCGATCATTTTCAAAGATTTCCAACCAAGACGTACGCCTGGTGTAATATCCGAATGTAGACATTTCTCCCAAGTCTGTAATGCCAACATCCGGTAACGACACCTGCTGTACCTGAACATAAAAAGAAAAATGTCAGAAATAAGTATATTCTTACGGGAATAAGTTATTACTGTCACAACAATTTAAGAAAAGTGATGAGAGCTAAATAGAACAATCTTTTTTAATCGTTTCCATCTATCGGCAGCGGATTTTGTCAGGCGCATAGCATCTTCACTGGTTAAAGGTTACGACCAATTCCCTCTTGGTCAGCAAAGATGCTGATGTTCATACAACATAAGTAAAACATCATCTGACAAATATTATTAGAAGCCTACCAATACACAAATAATACACAATTTTAAAAAAGTGTTAAAAGCTGTTTCATAGCATGGTTTTTATTGGGCGAAAGGTTTGTTTCTACTCGCGTATTTGACAAATAAATTTGAAGATTTTATTAGAAAATCGTCGTTTTAGTGCCGTACTAGTCAGCAACGGATGGAGACTTAAGGGGACCCTTTATGTATTAGGTTGTATGAACAATATTCTTTACTTGTTACAATTTTCAATTATTTCTACTGGCGAGCTAACGGAATATTAACAACAGCCTGAGTCTTGTATTTTTTAAGACATCGAATGAAATTCCAGCCATTACGGAATATAATCTTCAAAGATAAAATTTTCCAAAAAAGAGTAAAACATTAATTTTTTTTTACGTAGAAGTGATTTTACAATTAATCTTTCTCAATGTAGTAGAGAACATTTTATTCTAAAATATGTCCTAATCGATCTTTTACAAAATTTGAAATTGCCAAACGCAAGCTGAAATCGAACCACGTGACAAGAACAAAATTTGCACACGGCATCTTGACTGTCGTCCCTTCTCTGGAAAAAACATTATATGTGAAATGAGTAAATAAAGCAGCACTGTAATACAATATAAGTTTGACAAAGAAGAAAAAAGATGAGAATATAAAACATAACTGTGCAAGACAAACGCCTATTAATCTTTTTGTTCATTGTTTTAATTAAGGAGACTAATTTCTTTTGTTTGGAGTCTTTTTGTCTACATTCCTGACATCTTTAAATTATCTTATTTTGATTTACTCATGTACATAACACATAAAACATATTTTTTTCCGAAACTGCACCGCTTGATTAAACTTCTTTTGGTTATTCTTAATTCACAGAGTGCCAGAACGTCCTATCACAAAGTATGATACCGGTCGAAAATAAAGATACTCTATAGATACTACGAAGTAATAAGTACCGTTTTCAGAGTAGCAGACAAAAAATTTGCATGACTTGTAACTGGTTTAAACCTGTTCCACTGACCTTTTCAGTGCAACAGACAACAACTTTTAATGGCTGGTAGCGAGTTAAAATTTGTTCCACTTACCGCTTTAAGAGCAGCTGGCGATATTTTTTCATGGTATTTAACTGGTTTAAATTTGTTCCAAGGTATCCGTTGCCCTCCTGTCTGAAAGTTAAAATAATCGAATACATCTCACCAAATGAAATAGGATCGCGCTTTGTGCACACATCGATTCTTGTTGAAAGTAATATAATGCCAAGTTAAATCAAATAAAATAAAGCTAATTCTTTTAACCAATCAGAAGACAGTAAATACACCAAATTTAATTATATTGGTGTGTTTTATATATATTTTGATTTGGGACGTTCCGTTTTGAATTTCCCTCGGTGATCGGTATTTTGTGATTTTACGTTCCATCATTATTTTCGAAAGGAAGAGAGGTTACATTAATACACTTTTCAAATTTACAAATTCCAAGGTATCCGTTGCCTCCTGTCTGAAAGTTAAAATAATCGAATACATCTCACCAAATGAAATAGGATCGCGCTTTGTGCACACATCGATTCTTGTTGAAAGTAATATAATGCCAAGTTAAATCAAATAAAATAAAGCTAATTCTTTTAACCAATCAGAAGACAGTAAATACACCAAATTTAATTATATTGGTGTGTTTTATATATATTTTGATTTGGGACGTTCCGTTTTGAATTTCCCTCGGTGATCGGTATTTTGTGATTTTACGTTCCATCATTATTTTCGAAAGGAAGAGAGGTTACATAAATACACTTTTCAAATTTACAAATTCCAAGGTATCCGTTGCCCTCCTGTCTGAAAGTTAAAATAATCGAATACATCTCACCAAATGAAACAGGATCGCGCTTTGTGCACACATCGATTCTTGTTGAAAGTAATATAATGCCAAGTTAAATCAAATAAAATTCTAGTTGCTGAATGTGCTATGAAATCGTTACAGTAACTGCGAGTACTCTTTGCTTTGATCTGTTCTGGCTGTATTTAGTCGTTAAGATACGTGTATGAAAACGAGCACCGTGGTTTTGGAACAAATATCCAAATTGGCAATATTATGCATTTTTGCACTTTTTTCAGGTTATTTAAATGAAATATTTAATCAAAATAAATAATCAAATCAAGATAGTCTTCGAATATACGCACCACTCGAACTTTATCTTTTTTATTTGTTCGGATGGTTAGTTTTCGGGACTCCTTGTTTGTGATGACTAAAGTAGACTTTAGATCAAAGTAACATGTAGATCCACAAGTTCCACACATCAATTCTATTACAATATCTGAAAAAAGAAGGCATAGTTGGTCCTCATTTTCATCATTACCTGATCAATTTGTTTTCTTGAGTAAAATATATCATTGTTCTATTCTCCGAAAAAGTACATATTACACCGTGGACAATTACTACGGAACATATTTGTCTGTCTTAATACCTTTTTTTTTTTTTTTATCAAATTTAACTATCAATACAAGAAAAAAGTCATACTATCATTTAACGAATAGCACAACAACAAAGAAAAAACAGGATCTACTTATCCTTCCAGAGTACCTGAGATCACCCCCAGTTTTTGGTGGGGTTCGTGTTGCTTAGTCCTTTAGTTTTCTATGCTGTGTCTTGTGTAGAACTTATGCGTTGTCAGTTTATTTTTTATCTATGAGTTTGGTATCTTTTTCCCCTCTTCTATAAAACTATTGATATTTCTACTTAAATGAGAAACACGATAGGTACCTAGTTTGTAACTGGATCTTCTAACCCTACCATAGTACACGGAATAAACCCAAGATTTTGGTAGGGTTCTTAATTTTTCTGAATTATGTGTGTGCTGCAAACTTTTATTTGTCAATTAGTCGTTTTTCTGTATTTCGCCGAGTTGTGATACTTCTAATCGACTTGTGAGTTTGAAATCTCTTTTAATAAAATTAACGGTATCAATTTTCTTGCACCAGATGCGCATTTCGACAATACAGGTCTCTTCAGTGATGCTCGTGGCCAAAATATTTGAAATCCAAAGCTTATATAAAAGATAAAGAGCTATAATCCAAAAGGTCCAAAAAGTATAGCCAAATCCGTGAAAGGAATCAGAGCTTTGCATGAGGGAGATACATTCCTTAATTTATAATAATTTCTATCATTTTGTAACAGCAAATTTCAATAACACAAAAAAATACGTATTTTCATGCCAGTACCGAAGTACTGGCTACTGGGCTGGTGATACCCTCGGGAACTTATAGTCCACCAGCAGAGGCATCGACCCAGTGATAGTAATAAAATTAAGTTTGTAAGTTCCACACACTTCTCATGTATAATGATATCGCATGGATAAGAGCAAGTGCATATTCAAAAACTACAATTTCTGAATTAAATTAACACCAAAATAAAGGGGGTATCATAAGCAAGGGCTTGTGCTCCACGAATGATACATCACACGCCTAAAGGAAAATGTTCGTTATCTCCCATTGTATCCCATGTATTATCAGAGTGCAGGTTCATATAGATTAGTTGTTATTTTGTTTTTTACTAAAGTTTAATTCTAACTCACCGTTTCCTTTGTAATTATCAGTATTTATTAATGACAGCGCATGTTCTATTGTCTTTAAAGGGGACCCGCTACTCGTTCTGTGTAAATTAGATCAAATACATATTTCAAATAGAATAATATAATATTGTTTTTTGTTGTTATTGACAAAACAAACGCAAAAAACTTAAATGGCGCAATATACGGGCTGCACGATTTGCTGTACATGCATGTATAGCTGTCATCTCAGACAATATTTCAATACTAGTGCAGAATAATCCAGTGACTATATGCATTTTGTTGGTTAGGATGAAATATGTGTGCTTGTTCCTGTCTCCTGTTAAACAAAAAGGAGGGTAGATAGGAAGTGTGTATTTATTTACAAAGGTTTGACAAAGTCAATCCGAATCATTTTGTAATACGAATTCCATCCTATTCGATGCTGGGGTCGTCTAAAACTTGCAGTGTGGTAGAGTTTATTTTTAACAGTTTTTACTCCTTGTTGAAGGCATCACTGTGACTTTGACATGATAAACAACAATGCTTTGCTTTTTTAAGTGTTTTGTTATGCATGTACTGATTTTGTGTCGTGGATGAATATTGCATATACCCATTATACTTCTTTTAAATAAATATATTTTTGAATGGATATTTTATGTACACGGACAATAAAGAAAAATCTTCTTGACCTTAAGGGTGCTGATCTAAAAATATCTATAAAACATGATAGAAACAAGAATGTGTCCCAAGTACACGAAAGCGATTTTACATTAGTTATTTGTTTGCCCTTTGAAGCTTGTTAAACATTCGGTGTGAGCCAATGCTGCGTTTTGAAGACCGTACTCTAACCTATAACGATTTACTTTTATAAATTGTGACTTGGGTGGAGAGTTGTCTCCTTGGCACTCATACTACATCTTTTTATATCTATATCTTTTCAATCTTAACAGACGTTCCCACTATATTTGGAGGTGTCGTCTTTTGAAAACAAACTTCAACATCTTGTTTTGCAAAATTTGACAAAACATATACAATATAATAAGAAACATTAGCCAAGAAAAATGTATATAACAAGCGCCTGCGCAGTTTCATCTTGAATTACGGAATATTTTGCTTACCCTTTATTTTTGTCCGAACCACACGGACTTACATAGATATCCATTGTTTTCGCTCTCCTCCAATATCGCCATCTCGAGTACTCGGCGGAACTCGTAATTATTAAAGACATGAAAATTAATGAGAGATACATGTTTCCTCTATGCGGAATTATTCTTGTTTTCGAAAACCACATAGTATATTTATATATATAAGCATAAATATATTTTAATCATTTGACGGAGAAGAGCGGTATCGATGATAATTTCCGCAGGCATTTTCAAAACTATAGCCTACAAACCTATATAAGTACTTTGTTTTTAAAAATAAGATTTTATCTGTTGATGGAGAACGTAATCAAAGTTAAATTGCGTTATTTTAAAATTTCACCGTATGTCATCTGCTGGTCAATGTTCGAGATATGTCCTCGAGCTCTGGACTCTTATCTATATATACCACATTTATTTTACTTATAACTGGACTATAATTATTCAATAAAATTGTCAATTTTCGTTTTTACGCATTGTTACATTGAGTAAATCAAAATTTTAGTTTTTGACAATTTATGAAAATGCTAACAAATTCAAAATTAAGAATAATGATAATGACAGTCTAAGGCCGAAATGATAGAATTATAGTTGCAAACATTTCAACATGTTCAACTGCTTCAGAAAACTTTATTTTATATTAGATTTGAGAATTTTGAAATGTTTGAGTAACCACAGTGTTCAAGTTAAGTTTGTTTATTTCCCCTCACTCTGTTTTGTTTATTGAACATTAATGTCAACCTCATTTTCCGTTCAGTGTTTACTTTTTCAAGCAAATTTTCTTTAATATGAATTTAAAAAGATAATTCAACCAAAAATAAAAACTATTTGTGAATGCCAAATCGTTTGCTTTTCGCAGTGAATTTTTTTTCATCGACTTAAAAAAAATTGTAGTGGATGCAAGACAAAGATTTAAATAGTATAATAGCTACTGTTTAAACTAAGGTACTGATCAAAGTATAAAATATTAAAAAGGAAAAAGAAAAACACCCAATTAGTTTCAAAAAGATCATACGCCTCTTTACTCCAAACTGGGCATTTAGCTAGTCTACAATCTGTCGATTGTCATTGTACAAGGTCTAATTGTTAATGACGTCTTTACATTGCCATGGATGTTGCATGTGTACTATCAGTTTAGTCTAGTTAGATGCATTATATTTTTATTAGTTGTTTTCGCTTTGTACTAGCTGTCAGTGGTTGCAAGTACAGTACTCTAAAAAAAAATGTACCTGGTGCCTTTTTTGTTGTGGTGATGTATAAGTACTGTGCCACGTACGGGTTGTGTTTTTGTTAGATGTATTTTTGCTTTATATTGATCTGATTAGTTCGGCCGTTTTCAACTGTTTTCTATATATATGCTTGTTCTTATGCTGTACTGCTACACCACTATTACATGTAAGGGGAGGGTCTGTGCCTTCAGCTTAGCTTAAAACAAACTCTCACCTCAGGTCAGGAGCATGTAATTCAGTGTTGTCAACTCGTTTGTTGATATATATATATTGGTTTTTCTTTCATTATTTTGTACAAAAATATTGCCGCTAATTTTTCTCGTTTGAATCGTTCAAATACATTTCCCATTCAGGGGCCTTTCTAGCTAGCTGACTACATAGTGTGTTTTTTCTCATTGTTGAAGACCTTATTATTTGTTAATTTCCGTGTCATCCGGTCTTGTACGGAGAGTTTTCTCAATGGATACATACCACATCTTCCTTTTTCATATTTAGCGTGACTTTTAATTATCATTAATAATTAAACGTGCAATCAAAAAAAATAATTAACTTGAAATCTCAGGGCTATATTTACAAAGGAAGAACATTTTGTTTGAATGATTACATGCTTTTTTTTTATTTTGAAGTGATTGTCAGACTAGAATATTGAAGGGGTCGCAAACTAGGGACCGTTAGGAGTGGAACATGAAAAAGTATGTGCATAACGTTAACAAACAAGTAGCTCAAAAAAAGTATTGACGAGTAGTGAAAAGATAAACAAGTTGCTTGTAGAAGTAAAACAGAGCGAAGATACGATGCACTTGGGAAATAAAAAATACAATAAAACGGACAATATCATGATTTAAAAGAAAAGGACAAACCAATAATAACAAAGCATCGCACAAAAATCTTAAGACATAACAAAACTATTCCTGTTTGTACCTGAATGCGTGGATGCAGATTTTATATATAATTTAACAGCAATAATATAATCATTCATTTTTGTTCGTTTGTGTCCATAAATATATTTTAACCAGATAGCTTAGCTAAACCCTGGTAAATTTTAACTTTTTTCTCCATTCTCTTAACTTTCCTTGCTTTACCACATTCAACCAGAAGCTCACAAGAGTTTACTCTGTAATAAATGTCATGAGTCTCACGCTGAAGTTTTCCTGCAAGATAAATACAGTAACTGTTGTATTAAGCAAAGCTGTCGACCATAAAGCAATCGCCTTCGAAGTATGCGCATACTGATATACGTAAAGTTTAAGAAATTATCATCATAAGCATAGACGAGCCTTTAATGATGTAAAGTAACCATATATTTCTTAATTGTTTTCCTAAAGTTATATGTAAGCAATTATACGGTTAACTTCTTTTTTTAACTTTGGGTTTCTATACTTCTGAAGGGAGAGAGCTATTTCGTGGAGCCGCAACACCTCTGAAACCGTACAAAGTCAGTTTTATTTGAGATATGACGTATAAATTTAGTGTTTTGTACTTCCTAAATTTTTCTTTGAAATTACATTTTTTTCCACCGAAAAAGCAAATTTTTTAGAAAATATCCAAATTCTGACACCGTTATCGATCCCTGTCTTATACGCTTTTCGCGCATTCTCAGTCCACTTAAAGCCTGCGAAAATTTCAAAAATTATTGCTTTAACACTTGCTCAATTGTATCGCGATTTCTCGGGCATCTTCTAGCCTTGTTAAAGTCAATACGGATAGCAACAACCTAACTCAGTTAGCTATACTGATATTTAAATTCACTAAAACTAAAAAACCTAAAACAATCTGTACATTCTTAATCTATAGTTTATTCAACACCTTGTATCTATGCTTCCCTGTTTTGTTATTAAACCCTAACATTATCTAACATTTCACCTAGCATATATTTGTACCGGAATTTGACTCCTAACTCCTTGTGATTCATTTTGACGAGTGTCAGATCATGTGCATATATATTGTCAATCTGACTATCACCACACACATATTCCAATCTTAGATGCTATCTTTGTCAAATTAAATAATAAATGCATTTTGCCTTATTTGCTTTTATGTTGTATACCTACCCGATATAAAATAACATTTGTCAACCTCGAGACTTATGCCACAATGCATCTGAATAACTGGTGACAATAAAACGACTTGTTTACGAGGAGTACCATTTATATCTTTCACATTGCTCTGAAAATCACAAACAAAAACTTAAATGATGAAAATGACACCTTTACTTTGGTGAGTTCGACTAGGAACACATAAATTAATTTCAGATATACTGTTCACAGTCCTGACGAGCTTTTCTGGATTTACATTGATCAGAAACACTAAAACACAGAAATTTGAAAGCCGAAGACTGTATTAACTACTTCAATATGGGATATCCATATACCTTTTTTTCTAAATTTATAGACAATCAATCAAAATGGTTGGTCGGCCCATAGGTCAGTGCTTCGGTACTCACTTGATTTAGTTTATTTCAAACCAAAAGCAATACAGCTTATAGGTATATCATAAATATGTACATGTATATCATAACAGAACATTTTAAATGCAATAGGAGGCAAGACTACATAGTATAAATCATTCAGAAGATTGTCATGAAAATTTTATATCTGTGGCGTATTTTAGATATTTTCCTAAATTAGATAATTCCGAAACATTCTTTGTTGACAATAATTGAACTAATTTAAAAACAGATGCATTTGTATAACAATACCTTTTTATATACATTTTTCTAATATTGTCATATTTTGGACATTTTAAAATAAAATGAAACTCATCCTCGATGTCACCCTGGTTACATAAGATACATAATCTTTCATTTTTTGCTTTTTTAATGAATCTACCATATTCAATATTCAATTTGTGTGTAAAATTGACCTTAAATGGATTTGCCAGAAGGACTTCGAACCTAGTAAGTTTCTTAATTATTTATAAAATATGTAAATGGCAATATTCCAGATGTTAAGTACATTTGTACATCTGATAAATCATATCAGTACCATAGCACTATATTAACCTATGGGCTGTTCATTCCTATTTGATTTATTGTTTTTAAAAGAAAACAGGTATACTATGAATATTTTAATTTTTTTTATTTTCATAAAATTGTACCTGTTATTCTAAATTTTGCTTCTGTACATTATGTAGGAAAAAAAGATGTAGGTATATATATGCATTTTTATATATGTGTAAATCATCAAGACACGAAACCTAATGCAAGAGGGTCTTGGTCTCTTGCAGAACAGAGAATAGTAGGAAATAAGTACAACATAAAGTAAGTGCTCAAGAAAAGAAAATATCAAAAAATCCCCAAGCAAATAAAAAAAAGTGTTTCCTCTGTGTCGAAAGCCTCACTGTGACTTTAAGATGACAAACGGCCATAGAAGCGCTTTTTTGCTGCTTTTTTTGTGTGTATATACACATACTAATTTTTTGTCCAGTATGGATACCCTGTATCCTTTATTTTCTATTAGAATTCTACAGAAATAGACTATTAGGATAAAACTACAAAATGGAAAAACGCCAGTATGCTCATATAGTTCTTCACTGTGTCGGATCTTTTATACCATTGACTTTCAACTATTCGGTTGTCCTGATACTTCTCACTATCAATCCCCGACGGTATCATCAGCTCAAAGGTCAGTATATTTCGGTACTGATATGATTTATAACAAACCTTTCTAAAATCATACATTTATACATTATTAACTTATAAAGATATTATATAAGATTTCAGCTCCCGGGACATAATTTACCTTTAAGTGTCACACCACCAATTACTCCCCCAAATTTAGAACGTGAAAGTAGGCCTACTCGGACAAAAAATAGTGCATTTGATATCATTGTTTACTTAAACTACCCAACAAATTTGCAGAATGATTGCCTGAAATACTCACTTTATAGTCTTGTTCGATATCAAAATCAATATTCAATCCTGTAAACCATTCTGCAGAGTTCAGAACTTTTCCTTTGATCACTGTTAAAATAGAAATAAAAAAAATTAAAGAACAGTAACTCCGAGTTGTCTTAACCTGACATGTTGTGTTTGTGCTTTTGGTCTTTTGCTATTTGACTTTTGTGCTTCGTGTTGATCTGATAAGTCCTTATTCTAACTGATATATTTTTCCAGTGTTTGGTATCTAACAAACGTTTGAAAGGTTGGATGATAGCTCATAAAAATTGTTCAACATGTTCAACGACAATATGAAAATACCTTGTTTTTTTGTTTGTTTGTTTTTATATAAATATGCAGATACCATTTCAGTCCTTTCAATTGTATTCTTAAATCAAGTTTTCTGGAATATATGAGATGAAGGTACTCAATGGGAGACCATCGGCTGTTTTCTGCTCTATTCCCTTTTAGCCCATTTCCATTCTCAATTTTACTCAGTGGGGAAATATTGATAAAATGGAAAGGAGAAATCATCAATACAAATGAATTTGAAAATGAATCACGAAAAATTACGAAACTTAACATTTCACAGTGAACCCAAGATTGTGTCTGAAAAACGAGTAAATACTATCATTTAAGCAGGCTACTTACAAAATGAGTCGTTGTCTTTAAGCACTGTTTTCAATGATGTTTTAGTACAGTCGCATGCTTCTGATACTGCTATAGTACTGATGATCACTGACACGAACACGTATAGCGAGCACATTTTCCTTCTACAAATAAAAGTAGAACATCTGCAATTGACGGTGACGATGTTACTTCCATTTATATTAAGTTTTGGTTATTATTAAACTCTAATGTCACCTAGCTGTAATTTTACCGGTACCCTTATTTACTTTAAAATATATGCGTCAATATGTAAATTAAACGAAAGCATTGCATTGCAGAGTCAATATATTAAAAGCCCATGCATTTAAGCGCCGGATTAATCCGCCACAGCACATCTTTTAAAAAAAACGAAAACTAGCACCTTCGAGCAAAAATTAATGTTTGTTTTTAAATAGAGAGCTCGAGTATATTTATAATCAAAAACAGTAAGTCGGAGAAGAAGAAAAAACAGACAACACCATGACAAAACAGAAAATTACCGAAAATAAAACAAACAACAGTCAACATATATAAACAATTGTTTTTATATATGTGGTATAGAACATTAAAATAAAAGCTAATGCATGCATATGTTTTAGATGATAAAATTTAGAGAAGTTACTTACGTTTTGTCCTTAATTCTTAAAGAGTTGAAGATTGTTGTGTCCGTTCCCTAACGAATCAACTCATAAGTGATGCACCTATTATGATGAGTAGAGTCAACTGTCTCTGTGCAAACGAATCAACTTATAAATGGTGCACCTATTATGATAAGTATTGACATAGTTACACCTACACAGCATGCTATACAAAGGGTAAAACAATTACAGATCGAAGTTTCAAATACAGATGGTGTATATTTGCATTGATAAATCTGCTTACAATGATAAGATTCATCTGATAAACTTAAAAGGTATCAAATTTAAATGAAGTGATTATAATAGGGACTGTAATACATGTACCAAACTTAAAACATTCAATAGTTTCAATCAATATGCAACTTTGTTAGGCCAATTTCACAGGATGACGACAGATTGACTTTTAATAATACGAATTTGGACAACAGGTAAGATGAGTAATACAGACAAATTAGTACAAGAAGTCACCTTTATAAAATAATTGTCAATATTTGCGTATTTATAAGCAAACAACATAAAATCAATTAAATCAAATGTCTGTCAACGTCACTGTATAAATCGTCAGCGTTGATTGTATATGTATGCTCCTAGTGTCTATTTGAATCCTGTGTCTGCCATATTCCAATATGTGAAGTGTTTTACGTGTGGATCGGTACCTGTTACCCTTCCGGAACACCTGCAATCTCCCCGGTTTTTAGTGGGTTGTCAGTTTGACCTAGACTTGTTTTCCTTGTATATCTTCTGTCTCTTTGATATATATATATACACTAACTTTATTTGCATACACTGTATTTGACAATTTGCATGAGGTCTTGTAAAACAGACCGCTTCAGTGATTTACAGCAGTATTTTTTCAAAATTTCCACTATGTTTATCAAGATTTTCCCACATTACTTTCGGGTATGTTGTTTCCAAGTATTCATTCATGATGGTTTTTGAGAAGAAATTTGACGAAAGCTTATTATTTGGTTATTTTGCTGGACCGTGTCCAATATCTACATGTAAGATTGTACTGATTCTATTTGTAAAGAAAGGGTCTAAAATTTGTCTTTTAAACTTAGTAAAACTATCATGATCAATAAAACGCAAAGCAAAATTCCATTATCAAACAGTTTTCGGATATTTACTGCATCAAAGTTTGCTAATGTTCTGATGCCAACCAAAGAAAGTTCATATAGGTTAATAATCATTCATAAAACAGGGATAATATCATGACATAGATCTGATATGAAAAATGCCATTTTATAATCTATATATATATATCAAACTCTAAAAACCAATAAGGCCGTTAGTTTTCTCGTTTGAATTGTTTCACATTATCATATCGGGACCTGACTATGCTGACTATGCGGTATGGGCTTTGCTCATTGTTGAAGGCCGTACGGTGACCTATAATTGTTAATGTCTGTGTCATTTTGGTCTCTTGTGGACAGTTGTCTCATTGGAAATCATACCACGTCTTCTTTTTTATATTGAAGTTATGCGACTATAATAAACAGATTCTGACGCACACCTCCATGAACATCAAATTGTCCAAGTTATGAAGGAGAAAAGCTCTAGAACGTTAAGTTCATATCTGTCAAAGTTCAAACTCTGTCTGTGTGTGAGTTTTGATATCTAGCATTGTTTGCCCATGCAAATTCGAACTATGTTTGCGAGTTTTGGTTGTTTAATAGTATATACTTGTATTGTAAAATTGAGAATGGAAATGGGGAATGTGCCAAAGAGACAACAACCCGACCATAGAACAGACAACAGCATAAGGTCACCAATAGGTCTTCAATGCAGCTAGAAAATCCCGCACTCGGAGGCGTCCTACAGCTATGGGTTTTGTGAAATTTTGATTAGGAAATGGGAAGGACGGACGGAAAGACAGGTCGTCAAAGGAAACATTGCCTACTGTGGAAGCATAAACATACTGCTAATACATAAATTTACAAACCGTGAACAGAAAAGACAGCACCTATATTGAGTATACATCCCCTCACCCGGTTAATTGCATATTTCATTTTTTTTTTTTTGCAATTGTTTACAAGTGGACATCAAACAATGTACATGAAGTTAACTGAACATTAACCATATTAACATGAACTCGTCTTTCATAGAATAAAGAAATGAACAAACAAAAAAATACTGCAGAATGGTTTTGATGATCTGCATTTAGCACCGACCAAATTTAGTCATGTGTGAAATACAAGAGGTCGAAGATGAAAAACATTTTATGTTAAACTGTCCGTGCTATGACAAACTTAGACAAAAATGTCTATCTATTGCCTTATTATGGCGAAAAACTTATTCATTCATTGAAATACTATCAAATTCCAACTGCACAATTTGTAAATTCAGCATTCAATCATAGAAAAACCACTTCACGTCTAATTCTGTATTCTTATTTTGTAAACTTTTAACGTTTTCGAATATGATATGATATTGCTCTTGAAAGTGACAAACAGGACTAATGGGCCGGGTGTAAATATCAAATTGCTGTGTATATAAGTGTATAAATGTATAATATAAAAATGAGAATGAAAATGGGGAATGTGTCAAAGAGACAACAACCCGACCATAGAACAGACAACAGCAGAAGGTCATCCATTCAGCGAGAAATTCCCGTAACCCGGAGGCGTCCTTCAGCTGGTCCCTAAACAAATATATATACTAGTTCAGTGATAATGAACGCCATACTTAACTCCAAATTATACACAAGAAACTAAAATTAAAAATATTACAAGACTAACAAAGGCCAGAGGCTCCTGACTTGGGACAGGCGCAAAAATGCGGCGGGGTTAAACATATTTATGATATCTCAACCTCCCCCTATACCTCTAGCCAATGTAGAAAAGTAACCGCATAACAACACGCACATTAAAATTCAGTTCAAGAGAAGTCCGAGTCTGATGTTTATACACTGTAAAAACAGCGTTTAGATTTGAAACGGATCTACAACATGTTTAGGTCTAAACGTGTTTAGGAAAGCGTTTAGGATCTAAACGGATATTTATCTAAACACATAAAACCCTAAACGTGTTTAGAATTTAAACGTGTTTCAGGGTTATTATCAATGAATGTTATCATTAAGCTAAACATTAAATGGCATCTAAACACTTCTGAAACACTTTCCTAAACACCTAAACACTTTATAATATTTCAGTACTGGTTTCACCTTTTTACCCGATGTTCCTACATATTCCAGCATATTTTGTGAAACTATGATATCGTGGGTGTCTTGAAATTAAAATAATTTCAAACTTCAGTCCCAAGTTTGTGGAGCTTCTTTATTTATGAGAACAAATCATATCATCTTCCCCAACTGAGTTTCCCTTTTTTGTGTTGTAAGATTATTAAATAATACTTTCAATTTTTTTTTATAAGTTAAGCAATTAGCTGTTTATACCAGGGACATATAAAATAATCTTTTATAGTATTTATAACGGGAAGATGTGAGTGAATATTTTATCTAATTTCCGGAGTCGTTGTCCGAATATGATCTTATATTAATTAACGAACAGAGTTATCTATCGTGGTAATTTGATACGGACGCCTTCGGACCCGCCAAAGACAAACAACATTTAAAACAATGGATCCCATCTATCAAGTATATATATCTATTGACGATGCAACAGATACAGAATTTCATATTAGAATATTGACGGAATCAAAAGCCATCTTAACAGTGATTACAGCAGCGGAAGGTAAGCAGATCCAGATTTCGTAAAAAGGGGGAGGGGCACAAACCATAATTTAACAGACTAATAAAAGGAATATGTGCGTTAAACTGTTAACCTATGCTATTTCAAGTTCACTATTGTGGTATGAATCATATAATATACACACATAATCAGTAGCAGGGACCAAGCATAAAATAAGAATGAGCTAGTTCGGAAATTTAAAATGAGATTGAATACATGTATAGTCTAAACTGTCACTGTACGTAAATGTCATAAAATCATAGTTTCAAGTATTTAACTTTGCAGGGAATAAGATGATCTGATCACAATGGCCCATAGTGCAACATCCTTTACACAAACACTGAAATTATAGTTTCACTTGTTCATTTGTCAAAGAGAAACAAAGTATACCAAACATCCAAAAGGACATTCAAACTCATTACTTGAAAATAAACTGACCACGTCATGGCTAAAAAGTTGAAAATAATTGACTACGCCATGACTAAAAAGTTGATAATAAACTGACATTCAAACTCCAATGTCAAAAATAAACTGTCAAGTTGTTCTTTTTCATATAAACCTATAATAATTATTTGTATGTATGCATTTATAGGACTGTGACACTGTACATGTAGAGGGAATGAAAAGAGCTAGAATAGATCCATATCATAGATCAAATTGAAGAGCAGATCAGAAAGAAAGCAACGAAGAAAGAAAAGGATGACTTAATTTCAAGAGCAGATGTAAGTAAAAATATATAAGTATATTATTAAGTTGCCAATAGAGCTATAATATGATTGAAAAATGGAGGTTAAATCATCCTCTAATATTAATCCTGTTGAATAGGTAAAAACTAAAAAATGTGCAATTTAAAAAAAATATATTCATATATTAGGATAAAATAGGAAAAACAGGCTGTAGTTCTCAGAAATCAAGGAATTTGTTTTATAATAAAAAAACTTGCATGCTTGTTTGCTCTAAATATTGTTCCGTTTAATTTGTTTGTCTTTTGATGTGTACATTTGTACAAGGTGTAAAGTGTTGTCTTTTTAACTACAATTTGTATTTTTCTTTTGTAAGAATCTTTTTTCAAGAAGCTTGTTTAATGTATTTTAATAAACATGATCTAAGAATAAGTGACTGTTGCATACAAATGTACATGAAGGTTTCATTTTTTCATTTCAGGATACAAAAGTTCACCTGACAACCAAAAAGAACTCCACACCTAGAGCCTTTATCATTCAAAAGAAGATTGTTCCGCAATGAAAAATTCCTGTATGATAGGAGATGAACTGACAATTTATGTTTTGTTGAGGATAAAAATCATCAAATTTTATAATTTTATTTTTTGTTTGCATTTAGTGAGACTTAAAAATAAATTATTGAAATAATTTGAATAGATTGTATGTTATGTTTAAGACAAGATCAGAAAAAAACAAAAACAAAAGAACTAGACTCGAAGTTGTATAAGAAGGTGGAAGGTCCATAAAACGTTAAAAAAAATCAAACACTACATAAACAATCAAAAGGAACGAAAAAAAAGTCATATTCCTGACTTGGTACAGGCTTTTCCTTAAAAGATAATGGAGGGTTAAACTTTGTCTAATTGTTTACATACTTTTCAAAACTTGGTCTTATTGTTTACAGACTTTTCTTAACTTGGTCCTATTGTTTACAAACTTTTCTTTGGTCTCCAGGAAGAATAAAATGTCACATGTAAACCTATTATTGTTAGTATTATTATTATTATTACTGAAGTTTTCCAACTTTAATATGCTATATAGACAAGTCAAAAAAATTTATTATGGTAAAAAGCATTGCAAGAACATTAAGCAGAAATGTACACAAGCATTGTATATTCTACAATACCGTGTGGACTATTCAACCTGTAGTGCTGTACCACAAGTAGTTCCTGTGAAATCCTAATACTAGTAGGCTAACCGTTAGAAGGTCTAAACACCATAAATTTCTAAACATATAACATCTAAACACTTGTTGAAATCTAAACACTTGTTAAAATCTAAACATGTTTAGATGCTAAACGCGTTTCAAAACGTACACAGAAAAAGTGTTTAGATAAGTGTTTAGGATCTAAACACTGTTTTTACAGTGTATGATACACATGTCACTATAATAATTAATTACAAATGTACTTACTTACTTACTTACTTACTCTTTATTTTTTTAATTTTCCACAGTAATTCTCACTTTTCACTATTCGTTTTTGATGGACCATTAGTCTCTATATATACTGTAGCCATCCATTCACTCACAAAAAGCAGCTATGAAATTTTACTTTTGACTTCTAAACTTCCATCTTCAAATTTTCGCAGACTTAGAACCATTGGAATCGAAACCTTTAAAATTTTACACAAGAAAATTAGGTTCCAGTTATCTTCATGACCTAATAAATATCAAAACTCAACGTTATAATTTTAGATCTAAGAATACAGATGATCGACATACAGAGAGTTAAAACTACAAGATATGGGTTTATATCATTTCGTTTCAGTGCTGCACAGTTATGGAATGAGCTGCCAAACCACATAAGACAGGAAAATTCTCTAACTCAATTTTCCAATATAATTACAGACCTACATGGAATAGCAGCTCATGCCTGGCCCAATGTAATGCATGCCATTAATGCTATGGGATTTGAGCATAGCTTTGCTTTTTTTCCTTTTTTTATACATACTAAAATTAGCTAGCTATAATTTTATATTTTATTTACATGAACAGTATTATTTTATTTCCTTATGTCATTATGTGCTTTAAATATCCTGCTGTAATGCATGATGCATGTATGTTTGTCTTAATATGTGTGTTTTGTTTGCATGTTATTTGCTTGTGTGTAATTTATTATAATGTCGATTTTAAAAGCTCCCTAGAGCTTGTGTTACTTTGGTTAACTTACTATGTATCGACAATAAATAAAACTTTGATTTGATTTGATATGATTTGAAAATATCTATTTGGATTGGTCCGAGTTTTATTTTTGGTCCGAGTTGTCTTCATTTCAACATGAACGTCCTAGATATTAACCTGATGTGCATTTTCCAGTTTTGCGAGTCCAGTTTTCCCGTAAATATTGTATTTTCAAATAATAACAGTGATATCATGCATCAAACTTAATAATATGGTGAGAATATAGTCTCTTGGTTTCTGAATTTATGGGTTGTCATCAATTTCATGATCTATAAAAGAAAAATTACACGTGTTGGAACACTTGAAGGCGAGGATACAAACTGAGACACTAGCACAATGTAGCATGTCTAGTCTATTAGTCTTAGATACCAGGCGCGGATCCAGAGAGGGGGTTCCAGGGGTTTGAACCCCCCTTTTTTTTGGACGATCAATGCATTTGAATGGGGACATATATTTGAAACCCCCCTTTGTCCTGGGTTAGGACCCCCCTTTTTAAAATGGCTGGATCCGCCCCTGGATACAGAGAAGAGATGTATATGGCAAGCCGTTCTCGTCAAAACTATGTTTAAACCCTTTTTTCGAAAAAAAAATACACACTGAGAATTAAAAACCTAAAATAACACACTGAGAAATCAAAATTACACACTGAGATTTAAAAAAATAAAAAACACACACTGAGAATTCAAAATTACACACTGAGATTTTAAAAATACACACTGAGATGAAATAAACTGAAAAACACACACTGAGAATTGTTAATTACACACTGAGATTTCAAAAATACACACTGAGATTAATATGCAAATTACTAATGAATATTCATGAGATGAATAATTCAACAGATTCATATCTTGATCTCAAGAACTCTTGTCATTATAATGAAATACGATTCCTTCAACCAACATTCGTTATAAATTTCAAGACTTAACATCGCTCATATTCATAAGTTTGTTGCCTATAATTCAGATCATTACTACCAGTAATTAAACATGTGTCCCTTTTCAAAAGTCTTCCAACTGTTTCCCTGTGTAACGTGTAACCGGGCGGGGACGTTTAGATATTTTTATCCTCGGGTTCGTACCAGTTTCCTGGGATTTGAAAAGCAATTCAAAAGTTCTAAAGTCAATTAAATGTTTACACTATCTCTATCAAATATGAAACAAATACTTAACTACATACAACGATTTTCAACACCTATCAACCTAACCCGAACTTGTTGAATTAAAACTGTTAAAAACCCTTTCTGTCTTATACTGTTTAAAACCAACTGTTTGAAACTATAGTCTGGAACCTAAATGTATAGAACTGGTTTGAAACCTCAATATATAACACTTGTCAGAAACCTAAATGTATGAAAATGGCCAGACGGTTTGGAACTATTGTCTGAAACCTAAATGTTTGGAACCTGTCTGGAACCTAAATGTTTGAAACGGGTCAGACGGTTTGGAACTATTGTCTGAAACCTGTCTAGAACCTAAATGTTTGAAACGGGTCGACGGTTTGGAACTATTGTCTGAAACCTAAATGTTTGGAACCTGTCTGGAACCTAAAGGTTTAAAACGGGACTAAACCTGAATGTATAAAACGGGCTGAACCGAAATGTATCAAACGGGCTGAAACCTTAATAAAACGAATGTTTGGAAACTATTTCAACTGTTGTTAACTTTCGACGTATGAAACTTTATTAAAATATATTTATAAAACTGTTGGAACAGGGTAGAACTAAGGTATGGTTTAACAGCAAACACTCACTGCAATAGTGAGAGATGTGGAACGCAAAACCTTAGCACTAACCCTGTTTATACAACTTCTACGGAACCGAAACTATTTATATCTTCTCAACAGGTTTCAAACACTCCACTTTGTTTGAATACTCCTGCTACTCGTCTTTAAATATTAACGATCCAACCTTTTTCATCTCCTTCTTACGACGTCTCTGATAAGAATGACAATTTACACTGGATAGCTACCCACTATTTATACTTCTAACGCGGACCTCGAAGAGAGCACCCTAGCAACAACTGTACAGGTAAAGCGTCTGATAGCAACCAAGGATAAAGGGATGATTTTAGATACAGTTTTCAACGATAAACGGATGATATGGAAAAGTAATAGAGATATCGGAAAATATATAACTGTAGAACTATTATAACCTTCTTAAACTGCAAATTCGTAACACTACCCACGCCTCCGATTTCATGCGTCCTCGCATGAGTTTTACAATTTTATACTGACTTAATCAAAACACAATCAAAACTGTTCTCGTTAAAACTAGCTGACACCATACCAAGGTTTTACTTTAAACCTCAATGTATCCACTCATTCCGCAGAATATCTCTCCCAGCAACTGTTTGTACACCGAGGGTTATACCATGATAACCAACTAATGGCTTTCCTACAACAATCTGCCGACAAGCGTCAGACCTAGGGGTACCTTAGCCTACTCACAGTTCCGGGGTTCCTGTCAGCCTCGTTCGACTAGCATGTTCTTTCTGTTTTGTTAGCTATGCTCCTATTGTCCAAATACTAGTATCATACTTTTATTCATATTTGTAAAAGCAACTGAATACTGAACTTAGATTAAATTTTGACCAGATAAAACCATTTCAAATATTCTGTTTTGAATACCACTAGAAAAGTTGTGTTGCCAAAAACTGGTTTAAAACAATTTTGCCTCACAACAGGCCACTTATGGACCCCTCAATAAGAGTTGTTGTAAAGGGTTCTTTAACGTGCACAAGACGTGGTACTTCCTGAACACAGGACCTCGGATTTAACGTCCCCATCCGACGGACGGACATATACATTATAAACAACAGCAATAAAAAAACACCATATTTTATGATACAGTTTTAATATGTATGATGCTTCCTGCATCAATAAACGAATATCAATTTCTCAAACCACCCAAACTGTCTCATTTTCCTCAACCTTTTCTATCTGGTGACCGTGCTCATCATACTTTGTTATGATCCTAACCATTGTCCTTTCTTTTGCTACATTGGTCTGTCTGGCCTGTTCTTCTGTAACAAACTTTTGTCTTTTAGGTTGTTCCACTTCTTGACACTTTTTCTTTGTTGGTGCCACACCTAGTAATGGGGCACACCTTTTCCTTATAACTGTAGGACCACTTCGTTTGTCCTCCAGAGTATGATCTACCATCGTTTCTTCTTTCTTTTGTGACATGTCTTCTGTAGAATATTCCTGGTAATGAAAAACTGCATCCTTCTTATCCGTATCTATAACTGATCCGATGATACCTCCTTCACTATAACATGCCTTCAGTTCAGAGTCCTGCAGATTGCTATCTAAACTGTCCGGTGTATCTAAGTTTGCATTGCTACTGTCATCCAAAATATTTATCCGGTTTTGAGAGTCAGACTGATCAAAATCATCTTGTCCTCTTTCTGTAACACCAACCTTCTTTTCAACAACTCTGTTACTTTTATTATTAGTCTCCACTCTGTGAATATTTTTCGTGTGTCTTTTTAGATACTCCTGCTTCTTAAAAACTGTTTCACAGTCATCACATCTGATCTCAGACTTTCCTTCATTAGTTCTCTTATAGTCATCTCTAGGTTGAACAAGTTCTGTTTTAAATGAGTCAGGAACTTCATTGAATACAACTCCATTTACAACAATCTCACGTCTAGGGTGTTTGTTGATAGTTTCTGATACTGCAACCCTATCACAGCCTATGTGACCTTGGACATATAATCTAACTTCATGTCCCTTAATAGTTAAAGTCCCCTTGTATATATTTATGTTAGCTTCATGTGTTCTCAAGAAATCCAATCCTAGTATACAATCTACATTAATGTCAGCAACTATGGCAGCGCTTATACATTTGAACGTGTCAGTTTCAATTTCAAGTTCAGTTTTGCCTGACACATGCAACGAATGTCCACTAGCTGTAAGTATATCCCTTTCAGTTGGAATTAAATAAGGCATATTTGACATTTTCTGAAACATTTTAGTGGAGATAACTGTAACTGTAGCTCCAGTATCTATCAACAAATCTGTAATAATTCCGTTTACTTTTGCTTTCAGAAACATACCTGCATCAGGAAATAGTTTGTGAACCCCCACTTTCCCCGGTGTCGAATCTGAATTATCATAGTCTTGGTAAGCGTACCTTGTTTTAGGTTTGTCCTGATATCTAGGGTTCTGATAATTATATTGAAAGTTTGGATAGGAAGGACAATTAAATGCTCTGTGGCCTACCTCGTCACAAGCATAACACCTAAATGGAAAGGGCTGCGGGGCACTACCCTGCTTCCTACCTTTATTGTTTTGTTTCAAGTCTCGCATTTCTTTTTGCAACTCTATTAATGTCTCTGACATGGTTTTCAAAAGCTGACTTGTTATGTTGTCAGCACTATGTCTATTTTCAGACGCAGTTCGTAAAAACCCATGACCTTCATTTCTTTTGCTTTCAGCTTTGTTAAAAGCCTCAAGTTCAACTGCATGTCTGATAGCGTCATTCAAATCAGTAGGTCTTGCCTGCTTTATTCGGAGCCTCATATCCGAATCTATTAACGAGTCTATAAACTGTTCTTTTGACAAAGTCTCCCGCACTTCGTTTGGTGCAGTTGCATACGCAAGGTTAGTTAACCTTCTTATGTCTTGGCCTAACTCTGGCAAGGTCTCTACAGCTCTCTGGTGTCTCTCTCTGAGCTGTGTTCTGTACAGTTCCGTTTGGTTAGACGGAGAAAAACGCTCTTCTAATGCCTTAACCAATTCCTTGAAATCTTGTCTAGACTCCTGGGTTAAGTTTCCCAAAACACCTTGAGCCTGACCCCTGAGAGAAACGGCCAAATACAGACCTTTCTCTTTGTCTGTCCAGTTATTAATTTGGGAACAGGCATCAAAATGTGATCTAAAGTCAAGCCAAGGACCTTTCCCATCATAGGTAGCAGTCTTTACTATGTTTTTATTTTTGTATCCATCCGAAGCATAGGATTGTTTGTCTTCACAAAACTCGGTATCACGAGTTAAACCAGTTTTACTTGCTCTTTTTGTGACAAATTTGTCATTAATTGGGAATTGTAATTGTTCAGTAAAATGTTTAGAAGACTGTTTTTCTGCAGCAGGTGTTGATGTTTCAAACCTGACTGAAGATCTACGTCGGGCTCCTAAACCGCCTCCAGTTACACTACTACTTACATTTTTTTCATAAATCGGAGAGTTTGTTTGTTTTGACAATTGTTCGGAACGCCTGACTGAACCTATCCCCGAATCACTATGTCTAAACACTGTTCGAGGTGTATCAACATGGGAAATTGATCTGTCTTTAACATACCGATATTTTTCTAATTCGGCGGTTAAAATATCTATTTCCTGACTTAACCGTTCCTCAGTTAAACTTATGTCAGGATCATATAAAACACTATCTTTCCTATTTGAATTCATGATAACATACAATTTTTATAGATATATAAAAAATACGCTTGAGAAGTGCTAGACAAATCCCACCGCTAAGCCACCATTTGTAACGTGTAACCGGGCGGGGACGTTTAGATATTTTTATCCTCGGGTTCGTACCAGTTTCCTGGGATTTGAAAAGCAATTCAAAAGTTCTAAAGTCAATTAAATGTTTACACTATCTCTATCAAATATGAAACAAATACTTAACTACATACAACGATTTTCAACACCTATCAACCTAACCCGAACTTGTTGAATTAAAACTGTTAAAAACCCTTTCTGTCTTATACTGTTTAAAACCAACTGTTTGAAACTATAGTCTGGAACCTAAATGTATAGAACTGGTTCGAAACCTCAATATATAACACTTGTCAGAAACCTAAATGTATGAAAATGGCCAGACGGTTTGGAACTATTGTCTGAAACCTAAATGTTTGGAACCTGTCTGGAACCTAAATGTTTGAAACGGGTCAGACGGTTTGGAACTATTGTCTGAAACCTGTCTAGAACCTAAATGTTTGAAACGGGTCGACGGTTTGGAACTATTGTCTGAAACCTAAATGTTTGGAACCTGTCTGGAACCTAAAGGTTTAAAACGGGACTAAACCTGAATGTATAAAACGGGCTGAACCGAAATGTATCAAACGGGCTGAAACCTTAATAAAACGAATGTTTGGAAACTATTTCAACTGTTGTTAACTTTCGACGTATGAAACTTTATTAAAATATATTTATAAAACTGTTGGAACAGGGTAGAACTAAGGTATGGTTTAACAGCAAACACTCACTGCAATAGTGAGAGATGTGGAACGCAAAACCTTAGCACTAACCCTGTTTATACAACTTCTACGGAACCGAAACTATTTATATCTTCTCAACAGGTTTCAAACACTCCACTTTGTTTGAATACTCCTGCTACTCGTCTTTAAATATTAACGATCCAACCTTTTTCATCTCCTTCTTACGACGTCTCTGATAAGAATGACAATTTACACTGGATAGCTACCCACTATTTATACTTCTAACGCGGACCTCGAAGAGAGCACCCTAGCAACAACTGTACAGGTAAAGCGTCTGATAGCAACCAAGGATAAAGGGATGATTTTAGATACAGTTTTCAACGATAAACGGATGATATGGAAAAGTAATAGAGATATCGGAAAATATATAACTGTAGAACTATTATAACCTTCTTAAACTGCAAATTCGTAACACCCTGATTTCGCTAGTTAATCTTTCATATTTTTGTTACGTTTATATGCTATTATAGACACTTGAGTAAAAATTTCACTGCATTCTTTTGCAGATTGTTCCAATGTTTTCTTATAATTTTAATAAAGTTTTTCACCATTTGGTTATATTTAGTAATAAGAGTAAGTGGGTATTTTTCTTGTTCTTGTATTTCTAAAGTATTTTTTATTAATAATTTGGAACCAAATCGAAGGACTAACGAGTTCTGTCCCCTTGTTGTTTTAAGCTTGTAATAGATTCAGATTAAGTATGCTAATTAGATATGTGCGCATAAAAAGTGCGCACAAATCTCAGTGTGTAATTTTAAATTCTCAGTGTGTAATTTCAAATTCTCAGTGTGTAATTTCAAATTCTCAGTGTGTAATTTCAAATTCTCAATGTGTGTTTTCAGTTTATTTATTCTCATTGTGTCTTTTTGAAATCTCAGTGTGTAATTTTCAATTCTCAGTGTGTAATTTTCAATTCTCAGTGTGCGTTTTTCATTTTTGTAATCTCAGTGCGTCTTTATGAAATCTCAGTGTGTAATTTTTAATTCTCAGTGTGTAATCTTCAATTCTCAGTGTGTAATTTTCAATTCTCAGTGTGCGTTTTGAAGTTTTTAAATCTCAGTGTGCTTTGTTGTAATTCTCAGTGTGTAAATTTTTCGAAAAATGGTTTAAACATAGTTTTGACGAGAACGGCTTGCCATAGATGTAAATCAAATCCAATCTAATCAAATAATTTTATTAGTGTAAATTCCAATACAGGAATGTTACCATCTGAAATTTACAAAATACAAATACAAATATAAACAAACAAACAAACAAATAACATATTTTCCAAATCATGCTAATGATAAGAGTGGGTGGTAAAGGGGGGTACTGAACACGGAAACATGTGAAATAAAAATCACAAAAACGTAGTACGAAAAGTAAAAAAGGGGGAAAACGAAGCAAGAGAAATAAAATCGTAAATATTAAGAAAAAAAGTACCAGAAGTTATTACTCAGCCGTTCTTGGAGATTTTCAGAAAAAAATTAAACATTTATTTTTCATTACAAAATTTATTAATTACCTTTAGTAGTTGTTACTTTATCAATATGGAACAAAAATCATTCCAAAAAATCAATTCGTGTTGGCCCCAGGTGACTTTTTAAATGTAGATATCATCGAAAAAGCTCCAAATTATCTCCCTTTGGTGAAAAAAATGCCATTTTTTGGCATTGAAATTGAAATATCTTTTTTAACTCATCGGTGACCTATATTTTTTATTGTTGTTTTCGAATAAGCTGTACATAAACTAAATAATTGTAAAATTTAGCCGATTTCTGTAATTTAGTTCTTTTTTTATTTCGATATTACCGCTTTTTCTCCTATTAGTTCAACAGAAAAAAAGGATATTAACAAAAATGTATGCTTCTTTCGAAGGCAGATTGTGAGCGTAAATGAACGGTGACCCCATTTTTTTATTTCATTTTTCTATTACGTATAAGATAAAGTTCATTTATAGAAAAATATAGCGAAATCCTATATTAAATAAAAAATTTGATTTAGACCCGCGAGCCCCCTTAATGGGCATGAAGACCTTGCGGTCACCTTTTAGCATCTGCTACTTGCATCTGATTTGAATTTTTTTTTATTATTTATAGTAATTTGGTCTGTTTATTACATAGCATACATATACAATAGAAAGTAGAATGGTAACAATATACATCAATTTCTATTAGATTACACAAGTTTCAGAAGGTATTATAACACACTGACTTTGAATTAATTCCAATTTACTTTTTAATAAAATGCGAAACACAGAAAATAAATAAGGGGAAACACGAAGCACGCAATCTAACCAGTCAGGGGACTTACTGAAATAAATGTATTTATTAACTATCGATAGCACATGCGTTTGTTGTTATATTGGAAACATGTGTTTATGTTTACAATAATATTTAAATTATTTTAGCATAACAATAAGTCACCTTAACAAAGTTAAGAGTTTAAAGTTCTTTGTATGATAGCACGGACTGGTCAGTCGCGGTAAAAGTTAACATTGAAAATACATTTTCATAGCTTGACCATTCGAAGCTCAGTCTTAGTGCAGTGAAGTTGGCTTAATTGTATATAAGCTATGTCGGATATTGATACGGACCACGCCTCAACTAATGCCCAACCTAGAGGTGAGTCACAGCCCCCTGCACCACATTCTGATATAGCAGATGCTTTTCATTTGTTCCGTGATTACCTAGATTACAAACTTGTAGATTTAAAAGCAGATCTGGCTTCTGAGCAAGACAATTTGTCACGTAAATTTAAAGAAGAAGTCGGTATTAAATTCAAGAAAGAAGGGAACAGTATTCAATATCATTTCAATGATGAAATTCTGACCGGGCTCCTTAAAATTCAAAAGAAGGGCTCCTCTTTAGATTCTCCCACTAACAGTATTGTGTCTGAGCTTATTACTAAAGTTAAAGCTAGGAATAAGTCGATAAGGATCGCCGACAGCTCTGCAGGGGGCTGGACTACAGTGCGCGAATATGAGTCAAATACCATCGCTGATAACTCTGACGATGAAAAGAAGATCAGACAAGCTGAAAGTCGTGCGGTTAAGTCAATTAAAGAGAGAACCAAACCCCGCCCTTCTCCTTACAACATTAGCAACAGAGCAAACCAAAATGCTAGACCAGCTGAAACTGTGCCGAATCCTGCTTATTCTCAGTCTTACAGTCGTTATTCTCAACCTCCACAGCCCTTTCGTGCAGGCTACGGTCGGCGTGAGCCGGCCCAGTATGACATGTGTCACCAGTGTAAACAGTTTGGACATTGGCGCAAGAACTGCCCACTTAACAGGGTCCAGACATTTCAACACAACGCTCAAGGACAAGGCGCCCAACGATCTTAAACCGGTATTTAATGATAAGTATTTAAATTGTGAATCACATTTTTCTAAATGGGGTAATGAAAACAATGTTGATGACTATTCTGTTTTTCTTGAACAAGTAAAGTTTTTTGAAAATGCAGAACATAATAGCACTTTTCACGGTGTAAAGGGGAGTTTGAATAAACATATCGAATTTTGGAAAAATATGGGCGCTAGTGATTTTGTCATAAACACTATAAAAGGCGGTTACATTATACCGTTTTTAGAAACGCCTAAACAGATGCACAGTAAGAACAACAAATCTGCATTTATGAATGAGAAATTTGTTGATGAAGCTATTTCTGAATTAGTAGATACTGGGTGTGCTAAATTGGTCCCTTTTAAGCCCTTCGTCGTGAATCCTTTGAGTGTAGCGCTAAATTCATCTTCAAAGCCTAGGTTAATATTAGATCTTAGTATTTTGAATCAAAGTGTCAGGAAAGACAAGTTCAAGTTTGAAGACTGGAAAGTTGCAATACAATATTTTGCGAATGATTACTCACTTTTTAAGTTTGATTTAAAATCGGGGTATCATCATTTTGATATTTGTCCCCAACAGCACACCTTTTTAGGGTTTTCGTGGAAACAGCAGTTTTTCTGCTTTACAGTCTTACCTTTTGGCTTATCAACAGCTCCTTTTATTTTTTCAAAATGTCTACGTGAAATGGTGAAATACTGGAGAAGAAATTCTATAAAGATAGTTTTATATCTAGACGATGGTTTTGGCATGGCTCCTACTTTTGAAGAATGTAATAAAGATGCTATTTTTGTTAGAAAAAGCCTTTTGTCAGCCGGGTTTTTGATAAACGAGAAAAAATCTATTTTCACTCCTGTTCAGGAGCTAGAATGGCTCGGAATCATTTGGAATTCAATTGAATTTTGTGTTACTATACCTGATAGGCGTATTAATGATTTGATACGTTCCTTGTCGGATGCTTTGACTAATTTTAACACATTGTCAGCCAGACGATTAGCCCAGGTAGTGGGGAAAATTATATCTATGTCTCCTGTAATTGGCAATATTTCTAGACTTAAAACTAGATATAGTTACATGTGTATTGAAAGCAGGGTATCTTGGGATACGGTATTGAATATGGAAATACCAGTCCAAGTTAAGGACGAATTACTGTTTTGGCTTGATAACATTAAGAGAGTTAATGTAAAAAAGCTAGATTTTTATAGCAAATCTACGGTAATTGTGTATTCAGATGCAAGTAATGTTGCTTGTGGTGCTTATACAGTTGAAGTAAATAGTAAGATTTTTCATCAAATGTGGAATCGTTCAGAAATGCAACTGAGCTCTACTTGGAGAGAAATGAAGGCAATTGAGCAGTCCCTGATTTCTTTTAAAAATGTTTTCAAAGGGAGAACATTGAAATGGTTCACAGACAACCAAAATTGTGTAAGAATTGTTAGATCTGGAAGCATGAAATTTGAGTTACAAAATTTGGCAAATTCTATATTTTCTGTTTGTTCTCAACAAGGCATATCTATCCATGTACAATGGATTCCACGTTCTGAAAACACTTTGGCTGATTATGTTAGCAAAATGGTTGATCATGAAGATTGGGGTGTATCCTTCGAATTTTTCAATTTTATAGATGAAATGTGGGGTCCACATACGATTGATCGTTTTGCTAGTCATTTAAATGCTAAGTTACCTCGTTACAATTCCTTGTTTTGGAATGCAACTGCTGAAGCTATTGACGCGTTTACACAAGACTGGTCTCAAGAGAACAATTGGCTTGTTCCTCCAATTTATTTGGTTCTAAGAGTTTTCAAACATGTTATAGCTTGCAAGGCAAGTGGTACATTGATTGTCCCTAAATGGACGTCTGCAGTGTTTTGGCCATACATTTTTAAGAAAGATATGATATATCAGGATTATGTCGTTGATGTATTAGAATTTCAAAAAACAGAAGGCATTTTTATGCAAGGTTCGAATGAAAAGTCTATTTTCGGTTCGGAACGGTTTAATTCGTCAGTGTTGGCAATTAGAATGAAAGCTTGATGCTATACTGTATAACATAGATTTTTGTTAAAATGATCATTTCGTTGATATTTGTGTATCCATTGTATATTCTGACATGATTAGTTGCTGTCATGGTCAGGGAAGAGCATGGTCCTACAGAAGTATAGTTGACAGGGCTTAAATATTGTTATGGTCTCAGAAGAGCATGGTCCTATAGCATTATAGTTGACAAGGCTTTTTAAATTGATTACAATTATTTGTGTGGTCATTGTATATTCTGACATGAACGGTTGCTGTCATGGTCAGGGAAAAGCATGGTCCTACAGAAGTATAGTTGACATGGCTTAAATATTGTTATGGTCTCAGAAGAGCATGGTCCTATTGCATTATAGTTGACAAGGCTTTCAGTTTGATTAAAAATTATTTGTGTATTCATTGTTTATTCTGACATGAACGGTTGCTGTCATGGTCATGGAAAAGCATGGTCCTACAGAAGTATAGTTGACATGGCTTATTGTTATTAATTTTATGTGTTTTAACTAAGCTGTCATAGCCACTTGTTGGCATGATTAAGGAAAGCATGGTCCTATATAAATTATAGTAGACAGGGCTTATTGATTATCATCATACATCAGTATTCTCATTTTAATATGTATTACAATGTATACGTTTTTCAGCTATTTTTCATACTGGTAGATGGGAAGCATTACCAAAGAATTCTTTCAACAGTCACCTTTCACAGTTGTCAACTAAGTTGCCACAGTTTTGCCTTTCTTCTAGATCAGAGAATACAACAAAAAACTACAAATATGCTTTTGAAGCTTGGACTAAATGGTGTGTATTTAATGGAATTTGCTATTTACCGGGTTCTGACACTCATGTTTCATTGTATTTAATAGATTTAACCGAAACTGCTAAGTCACATAGCAAGATTAATGAAATGTTTTACGCTATTAGTTGGGCCCACCGGCTCGCCGGGTTACCTGATCCATGTAAATCAGATTTAGTGTTATCTGTCAAAGAAGGTGCTTTAAGATTAATAGGTCACACTGTAAACAAAAAAGAGCCAATTACTCCGGAAATTTTGAAACATATTGTATTGTTATATGGCAATGAAAAGTCTTCTTTAAAAGATTTGAGAATAGCATGTATGTGCTTATTGTGTTTTTCTGGTTTTTTACGTTTTTCAGAATTGTCAAATTTGAAAAGAAACAACATAACTTTTTATGATTCATATGTGAAACTTTTTCTTGAAAAGAGTAAAACAGATGTATACAGAGAGGGTAACGATGTTCTCATTTCTAAGACTTATAACATCACTTGTCCAGTCAATATGCTACACAGGTATTTAAGTTTGGCAAATATTTCTTCCGATAGTACGGAATATATATTTCGAGGTTTAAGCTATTGTAAAAGTAACAACAGTTATGTACTTCGTAAGTCGGGGAAAATATCGTATTCCTCCGCTAGAGACATTTTATTGTCCGCTCTTCATAAGTTAGGTTTAGACAAGACTAAATTTGGTCTTCACAGTTTGAGATCTGGCGGAGCTACGGCAGCTGCCGCATCAAAAATTGAAGATAGAATTTTCAAAAAACACGGTAGATGGAAAAGTGATCGTGCTAAAGATGGCTATGTTAAAGAAAATTTAGAAGAAAGGTTGTCAGTTACAAAAAATCTTGGTGTTTGATATATAATCAATGTGTCCATTTTTGGCCCATCCTTTGTTTTGTTCGAAACTTTGCTGCACTCGTCTAGGCGAGCTGTTTCCCATAGATATGTGTTTGAGTTTTTGTTCATAAATACTTTATTTGCGTTTGAGGGCACGAATAAGAAAATAAATGTATTTATTAACTATCGATAGCACATGCGTTTGTTGTTATATTGGAAACATGTGTTTATGTTTACAATAATATTTAAATTATTTTAGCATAACAATAAGTCACCTTAACAAAGTTAAGAGTTTAAAGTTCTTTGTATGATAGCACGGACTGGTCAGTCGCGGTAAAAGTTAACATTGAAAATACATTTTCATAGCTTGACCATTCGAAGCTCAGTCTTAGTGCAGTGAAGTTCCCCCCCCCCCTCCCACCCTCTCCCCCTTGTGTACATGTTTTGTATAAGCTTATAATATTGTAAATGCATTATGCTTTTTCTGCAGATGTTAAAAAGAACATTACGAAATTATGGTTTTGTGATATGAAAGATTCTATTTCATGTTTTCTCATTGTAGATATGTTTGTTAGACATGTATGCTGCAGCGGTCTTAGTGTGCTGGCAAAGTGATTGAGGACAGTTGAATAAATTATAATAAAACTTTGCTGCACTCGTCTAGGCGAGCTGTTTCCCATAGATATGTGTTTGAGTTTTTGTTCATAAATACTTTATTTGCGTTTGAGGGCACGAATAAGAAAATAAGTGATTTTTAAATCACTTATTTGAGTAGTAAATTCGAGGTTTTGGGATTTTGTAGTTTTTTCAAAATTTTAAACACATAGGTTTAAATTACATCTTTTAATTAGCATGATTAGTAAAATTAAAAAAAATATGAACTTTTTGCTTCTTTTAAGTAGCAAGGTTTATGCCTTTGATGCTATCATTTACCTGAAAATTCTATTTTAGTTGAAAAAATGCTATAATAATGGCTTTACATAATGAACTGATACTTTCTTAAAAGATTTTTCACAGCAGTGGGAGTATTTTTCCTGTGAAGTTCAAGGTTTCATCTTCAGATTATGTAATAAAATTCTACTGTTCGCGATAAAAATTTCACTGTTCGGGGTTGTTGAAATTAGTGGGGGTTATTAAAAGAATGATACTTAAAGAAGTGATTTTGGGGAAGGAAATTGAGGTCTGATACATAAACAAGTGATTTTTATGTCATTATCCTAGATTCAGTACAAGGTCATCACCTGAAATGACCTGGTCATCCTAGACAACACAGATGTTGGTTCTGATAAGTTTAGAAACATAATTAGTCCCTGGATCATTAGTATTCTATATTTAAAGCTACACTAATATTAAATCACTTCTTCTAGTGATTAATTTGTACTACTTAAATAGGTGATTATTAAAGAAAGACAACTCTAACTTCCAACCTTTATGGAAATAATGTTACTTGAATCAGTGATTTAGAAAATCACTTGTTTAAGTAAGTCCCCTGACTGCTAACCAAACTCGAGAAAACGAGAAATAAAACAACAAAACACGAAAACATGTGAAATAAAAAGACAGAAAACGTTGCAGGAAAATAACCCTTTATCACCCTCATAAGAGACACATATATTTTATTTTTTTCTAATTGAGGTCCCCAAAGAGGGCACATATAACATATATAATCTTTAAAACATTGTGCTTTACATGAATACAACTATAATACACCTAGTTGTTGAACCGTAACTTTATATTATTATAAATGGTCGTTTTTTGTTGTTTTTTTTTTTATTTTGTGGACCATCTATATGTAGGAAAAAATACTTAAGGGCATCCAATACAGTTTCTCGATATAATGTCATTTTTATGATTTTGAAATATGTTGTAGGCCTTGGCGAGTTATTAAAAAAACGCTAAATAAAACCTAGGTCACCGTGCTTGTTTTACAGAAAATTGAGGCTGAAAATTGGGGATTTATGTAATTTTGCAAAAAGTTTAGGAAATGTTAAAAAAAAAATTTGAGCAAATTTTCTTCGTCGTAAATTATTAAGATCCGGTTCAATCTGAAGCTGTGATAAGTGATAATAAGTAAAAAAACTACACGAATTCAGTATACAATTATTCACGTCTTGCTTGACATTGCAGACCAGATGCTCAAAGTGGTATTTTTTTAAACCTAAAAACATGGAAATAAAGTGTTTCTGAAAATGTCATTTTTATAATTTTTCTGCATTAATTGCATTTTGTCATGCTTTCTCCAAATCTAAAATAAAAAATATATGTCACCGTGCTAGATTTCATGATAAACACGATTTATCCTAAAAGATTGAGTCCTCCCTTTGTAACCTCAACGTTGGCACTAAAGTGCACGACGTCGCTGGCAGACAATTTCGACGTTATCTTGCAAATTACCGGTGACATTTTTCAGATGTATGAATATTGCTTGTAAAGAGCTACCTATAAATTGGTAATATTGTTTTTGGAAATAAAATCATGTAACTCATAAATACCTCTCACTGTTTGTGGTCTGAGTTAGAAACATCTGAAGAAAGTTGTAACAGACTGATGATAATATTGACGGCTTTTAAAATTAAAAACTTGCAGTCAACAATTTAGAACTTGACATACAGGTACATGTACTGTACACACTCGTGTATTATTTCATATCATTTGTTTACCTCTTGATGTTGTTTTTTGGTTTTTTTTGTTTGGTGGGCTGCTGTTTCAATATAATACTCCATAAAATCCTTTTATTCATGTTTTAAAATTTCACATTTATTCATAAAATTAAACTTTTATTCGGGTCCATTATTACAATTGAATAAAATTTGAAGGCTTATTAACAGTTTTAAAGTTCACTGGTATACACTTAATTCCACTGGTCATGCTGGTTCACAACATAGAGGTGACTGACATGAGGTCTTTTCCTGCAAACGGAACTTTTTTTGTACATAAATTAGGCGTTTGTTTTCTCGTTGGAATTGTTTTACATTGTCATCTCGGGGCCTTTTATAGCTGATTATGCTTAATGGGCTTTGCTCATTGTTGAAGACCGTACGGTGACCTATAGTTGTTAATTTCTGTGTCATGTTTGTCTCTTGTTGTCTCATTTGCAATTATACCACATCTTCTTTTTTATGTTGTGAGAAAACAAAAACAAAATCTTATAAACGTGATAAAGGAGAATCTTCAATCTGCTAAAGGATGCTTTTGTCCAGACAGAGAAACTATACCTTAACTTTGAAATCTTTAATTTAGCAAAAACAATTGAATTGATAGCAAGAGGACTGGACATATTACCTATACCCCCATCCTCTCCCCCAGCTTTGGGTTTGTTTTTGTTCCTCTCCCAACTTTCCACACTATACCCACCTAAATTATGAATTCAAATAAAGTCACTTTTATAATCTTGTACTATTGTAATATACTTTCTCCTCAGTTTTCAGAACTGTTTTTTGAAAATACTTTTCTCATAACGTAATTGTAATGGTTAATAACTATATATATTTTTTTACCACAGTGCGACTCATTGCTGAGTACATAAAATATTGCACGTTCATTCTATGTCTCATGTGTCTGTCCTTCCGGTAAATTAAATTTTTCAAGTATATAATTCTTGACAAATTTCTATTAACATGATTAAACTGATATCGTATGGTACACGTTGCACAGTGCATATCAACTTTTTTTAAAAAGAGTTATGCGGTATGGGCTTTGCTCATTGTTGAAGGCCATACGGTGACCTGTAGTTGTTAATGTCTGTGTCATTTTGGTCTTTTGTGGATAGTTGTCTCATTGGCAATCATACCACATCTTCTTTTTATATTATGTCATTTTGTAACATTAATTTTATTGGAAATTGCAGTTTTCATGTTTTTTTGCTGTCAATCCGTCATTTTTCTAATAAATTTGTCAAATTAAAAATAAAGAACAAAATAAACAGCTGTGATACGAGCGCATGATCACCTGTCGTCTTATAAAAAAAACCCATAATAAATGTTTTTGAAATAACACGGGGGTCGTACAGGAAGTCATGCTAAGTATATCCTGACTCATTCCTTATTCTTGCTCAATAGGAAGTTTATATATCACAACATGTTTTATATGATCATGATGATACCAAATTGAAGCTCAATAAAAGTTTAAGAACTAAAAACAAATTTAAAGAATCATCAAGAAAAAGTATACAGATCTTAAGAAAATTTAACTAACAAGTATGTGAAGTTTTATGAAATAATTATAAATAGTTTCTGAGAAACGGCACGACATGTGAAAATCCCGTCTTTTTTTCATAAACTAAATAACTCTAAAATGAAATTTTGAATCAACCTCAAAAAGTATACAGATCTTCAGATTAATATAACTAAGAAGTGTGTATAGTTTTAAGCTATAATCATGATAATTATAAATCGTTTTTGAGAACATTATAGCTACAAAGTCCTGTAACTCAAAACCTTCACCAAAAAGTATACAGATCATTTGACTATCATGAAAAAACAACCATGTTCAGTTTAATGAAATTTGGATAATATGCTGTACCATGTTTACGACGGACACTGGACATTTGTAAACATAGGCAGGGGCGGATGCAGGAATTTTCGAAAGGGGGGGTGCTAACCTAGGGCAAAGGGGGGGTGCAGGGGGTGCAAAACATATGTCCCGATACAAATGCATTGATCGGCAAAAATAAAGGGGGGGTGCGCACCCCCGAAACCCCCCCCCCCCCTGGATCCGCCACTGATAGGTCCCGTCAAATTTTTTACGGGCATATAAACATATTGTTGGCAATTGCCTTTTGTTAGATAACGTGGAGGAAATAGGAATTTTGTTCTTTTATTCAAAGTTTAATATTAGCGGCATACCATTATTTATTTAACATAAATAAATTGAATAAATGTTTCAGTTTGGAAATTTACTTCTTCGTGTACCAAAATTTTCGGTATTAGTTTTAAAATATCTTTTGGTTTCTGTGCTGTAATAAAATGTCAGAATCTGGATCTGGACCAAATCATGGATGATAAATAATAATAAAAATGATAACTGACATGCAATATATTAGTAACACCAAAAGGGTCAGTTGTCTTAAGATTGCTCACTATACGATATTTTGTTGAAGATCTCACAGAAACAGTAATGTGTTTTATTTCTTATGATTCTATTAGACTGTTATCCTGTTTGATTCGAATGCACTAATATAAATTGTGTAGAAGTTAGCATATGGGACAAAGAAAAATTGGAACATTACGTTTCTTATTTCGGAAAATAACATGCATTATGTCCCGCAAAAAGTGACGTTTTGCGGTAATTCAAACGCTAAACCATTTTTTAAACGTCGCGCCAAGAGTTTTAAAAAAACTTTAAAACTCCCTTGAAACTGTATTGGATGCCCTTAGAAGACCTAAGAGCTACGGTTCCGCAGCTATAATACACATAGAATATTGATATAAATAAATTATATATATCAGTATTCTATATCTAGCCTGTTTCACTTTATTATTAATAAAGTGAAACAGGCTATCATGATTAAAAATTATCATGTGTAATAATGTGTCAAATTCCTCACATCTGATTTTATTTGCAATTTTTTTGTTATTTATATATTCATTATTGGCTTGCAACATCTTTAAGGCTGAATATTCATCAATAGATAGAAATTTTTGCATATATACACAAACTTATACCCTTGACAGTGTACAGGCGCGGATCCAGAGGGGGGGGTTCCGGGGGTTGGAACCCCCCCCCCCCTTTTTTTTGGACGATCAATGCATTTGAATGGGGACATATAGTTGGAACCCCCCCCTTTGTCCTGGGTTAGGAACCCCCCCCCTTTTTTAAAATGGCTGGATCCGCCCCTGGTGTATATGCTCTTTATAAATGCTCTTTGGTCATGTTGGTGCAATATATTTTCAGAAATATCCAAAATTTATTGATCAATTCCATCCAAGACGTCAATGACCTACTTCTTTTTTTAAATGATTTTCTAAAGCATACTCTGTGATATTCTATTGACAAACATTTCGGGATATAAATTAAACGTTCTATCAATCCCGGTCCATCAAATTTTTTGGTTTGAAAATTTACTATAAACATGATAAATGCTTTGACATTGTTTGAAGAGATTAAATTTTCCTTATCAGTTTTCATTCAACATGTTCAACACAAATTAGTTTTATGTTGCAGTTGCATCTCAACTTTTGCACAAATCATGGTGCTTTCCAAATTTTAATGATAATTATCTTTTCTTATTCAGAATTCAAGCCTGTTGGAGAAAGCAAAAGGCATGGAAGAAAAGTCACATAGAACCTAAAGAAAAAGTTTAACACCAAAATACGTTTAACACCAAAATACAGATGCTCCCTTTATACATAATACACGTATAAGACCATTGTAGACTATAGGTCACTTTATTCAAGATAAAACAAGATTTTATACTTATCAAAATAATCATGTGTAAATTGTGGTGAATACATATTGTTGAAAATTAGAGAACATTTAAGAGAACGCATAAGGAAACACATACTGGATATAAGGTTTTGAATGGGATAACGTTGTAGAGGTTTAATAAGTCAAAATCATGTCTCAGAAACATAAAAGAACAGACGGGAAGGATCTATCTTTTATGTGTGAAGTTTGTGGAAAAAGGTTTGGCCAGAGTGGACACTTACAGAGACACATGAGAACACACACAGGTGACAAACCTTTTAAATGTGACGAATGTGATAAAGAATTTTTACAAAAGTGTGACATAGAGAAACACATGAGAACACATACTGGTGATAAACCTTATAAATGTGATGTTTGTGGTACACAATTTAGTATGGGTCAGCACTTAAAGGGGCACATGCGAATACACACTGGCGATAAACCCCATGAGTGTAAAGTATGTGGCAAAGCGTTTAGTTCGAGTCACAATTTAAAAAGACATGGGAAAATTCACACTGGAGATAAACCGTATAAATGTGGTGATTGTGGAAAAGAGTTTAGTAGGGATATGCACCTTAAAAGACACATCAATACACATACTGGTGATAAACCTTTTAAATGTACTGTATGCGGGAGAGGATTTGGTGATAATGGAAATTTACAAAGGCACATTAGAACACACACTGGTGATAAACCACACAAATGTGACAAATGTGACAAAGAATTCATTCAAAGTAATGACTTGCAGAAACATATGAGATCCCATACTGGAGATAAACCTTATAAATGTGATGTGTGTGGGAAATGGTTTACTCAAAGTACTAGCAGAGATAAACATGTACGAACACACACTGGTGATTAATACTAGAGGCTCTCAAGAGCCTGTATCGCTCACCTGATTCTACTTGGGTTTTTGAAATCATATGAAAAAATATAAAATTTGGCTAAAAGTGACAACACAACCTCATTGATAAGGAAAGGAACATGTTTAATTTCATTCAAAAGTCCCCCACTGCCGGCTATCTTGGATGGCGGATCGGCTACAAAGTAACAACACTTGGTCAGCACCTCATAAGGAACATTCATGCCATGTTTGGTTTTATTCCATTCAGTGGTTCTCTAAAAGAAGTCATTTGTATGCATTTCCCATAGGGTCCTATGTTAAACTAAGTCCCCTGCTGGCTGCCATCTTGGATGATGGATCTGCTACAAAGTAACAACACTTTGTCAGCACCTCATAAGGAACATTCATGCAATGTTTAGTTTTATTCCATTCAGTGGTTCTCTAAAAGAAGTCATTTGTATGCATTTCCCATAGGGTCCTATGTTAAACTAAGTCTCCCGCTGGCGTCCATCTTGGATAATGGATCGGCTACAAAGTAACAACACTTGGTCAGCACCACATTAGGAACATTCATGCCATGTTTGATTTCATTCCATTCAGTGGTTCTCTAAAAGAAGTCATTTGTATGCATTTCCCATAGGGTCCTATGTTAAACTAAGTCCCCCGCTGGCGGCCATCTTTAATGATGGATTGGCTACAAAGTAACAACACTTGGTCAGCACTCCATAAGGAACATTCATGCTATGTTTGGTTTCATTCCATTTAGTGGTTCTCTAGAAGAAGTCATTTGTATGCATTTCCTATAGGGTCCTATGTTAAACTAAGTCCCCCGCTGGCGGCCATCTTGGATGATGGATCGGCTACAAAGTAACAACACTTGGTCAGCACTCCATAAGGAACATTCATGCTATGTTTGGTTTCATTCAATTTAGTGGTTCTCTAGAAGAAGTCATTTGTATGCATTTCTTATAGGGTCCTATGTTAAACTAAGTCCCCCGCTGGCAGCCATCTTGGATGATGGATCGGCTACAAAGTAACAACACTTGGTCAGCACCCCATAAGGAACATTCATGCTATGTTTTGTTTTATTCCATTCAGTGGTTCTCTAAAAGAAGTCATTTGTATGCATTTCCCATAGGGTCCTATGTTAAACTAAGTTCCCGGCTGGCGGCCATCTTGGATGATGGATCGGCAACAAAGTAACAACACTTGGTCAGCACCTCATAAGGAACATTCATGCCATGTTTGGTTTCATTCCATTCAGTGGTTCTCTAGAGGAAGTCATTTGTATGCATTTCCCATAGGGTCCTATGTTAAACAAAGTCCCCCGCTGGCGGCCATCTTGGATGATGGATCGGCAACAAAGTAACAACACTTGGTCAGCACCTCATAAGGAACATTCATGCCATGTTTGATTTCATTCCATTCAGTGGTTCTCTGAAAGAAGTCATTTGTATGCATTTCCCATAGGGTCCTATGTTAAACTAAGTCCCATGCTGGCGGCCATCTTGGATGATGGATGGGCTACAAAGAAACAACACATGGTCAGCACGGCATAAGGAACATTCATGCAATGTTTGATTTCATTCCATTCAGTGGTTCTCTAAAAGAAGTCATTTGTATGCATTTCCCATAGGGTCCTATGTTAAACTAAGTCCCCCGCTGGCGGCCATCTTTAATGATGGATTGGCTACAAAGTAACAACACTTGGTCAGCACTCCATAAGGAACATTCATGCTATGTTTGGTTTCATTCCATTTAGTGGTTCTCTAGAAGAAGTCATTTGTATGCATTTCCTATAGGGTCCTATGTTAAACTAAGTCCCCCGCTGGCGGCCATCTTGGATGATGGATCGGCTACAAAGTAACAACACTTGGTCAGCACTCCATAAGGAACATTCATGCTATGTTTGGTTTCATTCAATTTAGTGGTTCTCTAGAAGAAGTCATTTGTATGCATTTCTTATAGGGTCCTATGTTAAACTAAGTCCCCCGCTGGCAGCCATCTTGGATGATGGATCGGCTACAAAGTAACAACACTTGGTCAGCACCCCATAAGGAACATTCATGCTATGTTTTGTTTTATTCCATTCAGTGGTTCTCTAAAAGAAGTCATTTGTATGCATTTCCCATAGGGTCCTATGTTAAACTAAGTTCCCGGCTGGCGGCCATCTTGGATGATGGATCGGCAACAAAGTAACAACACTTGGTCAGCACCTCATAAGGAACATTCATGCCATGTTTGGTTTCATTCCATTCAGTGGTTCTCTAGAGGAAGTCATTTGTATGCATTTCCCATTGGGTCCTATGTTAAACAAAGTCCCCCACTGGCGGCCATCTTGGATGATGGATCGGCAACAAAGTAACAACACTTGGTCAGCACCTCATAAGGAACATTCATGCCATGTTTGATTTCATTCCATTCAGTGGTTCTCTGAAAGAAGTCATTTGTATGCATTTCCCATAGGGTCCTATGTTAAACTAAGTCCCATGCTGGCGGCCATCTTGGATGATGGATGGGCTACAAAGAAACAACACATGGTCAGCACGGCATAAGGAACATTCATGCAATGTTTGGTTTCATTCCATTCAGTTGTTCTCTAAAAAAAGTCATTTGTATGCATTTCCCATAGGGTCCTATGTTAAACTAAGTCCCCCGCTGGCGTCCATCTTGGATAATGGATCGGCTACAAAGTAACAACACTTGGTCAGCACCACATTAGGAACATTCATGCCATGTTTGATTTCATTCCATTCAGTGGTTCTCTAAAAGAAGTCATTTGTATGCATTTCCCATAGGGTCCTATGTTAAACTAAGTCCCCCGCTGGCGGCCATCTTGGATGATGGATTGGCTACAAAGTAACAACACTTGGTCAGCACTCCATAAGGAACATTCATGCTATGTTTGGTTTCATTCCATTTAGTGGTTCTCAAGAAGAAGTCATTTGTATGCATTTCCTATAGGGTCCTATGTTAAACTAAGTCCCCCGCTGGCGGCCATCTTAGATGATGGATCGGCTACAAAGTAACAACACTTGGTCAGCACTCCATAAGGAACATTCATGCTATGTTTGGTTTCATTCAATTTAGTGGTTCTCTAGAAGAAGTCATTTGTATGCATTTCTTATAGGGTCCTATGTTAAACTAAGTCCCCCGCTGGCAGCCATCTTGGATGATGGATCGGCAACAAAGTAACAACACTTGGTCAGCACCCCATAAGGAACATTCATGCTATGTTTGGTTTTATTCCATTCAGTGGTTCTCTAAAAGAAGTCATTTGTATGCATTTCCCATAGGGTCCTATGTTAAACTAAGTTCCCGGCTGGCGGCCATCTTGGATGATGGATCGGCAACAAAGTAACAACACTTGGTCAGCACCTCATAAGGAACATTCATGCCATGTTTGGTTTCATTCCATTCAGTGGTTCTCTAGAGGAAGTCATTTGTATGCATTTCCCATAGGGTCCTATGTTAAACTAAGTCCCCCGCTGGCGGCCATCTTGGATGATGGATCGGCAACAAAGTAACAACACTTGGTCAGCACCTCATAAGGAACATTCATGCCATGTTTGGTTTCATTCAATTCAGTGGTTCTCTAAAAGAAGTCATTTGTATGCATTTCCCATAGGGTCCTATGTTAAACTAAGTCCCCTGCTGGCGGCCATCTTGGATGATGGATCGGCTACAAAGTAACAACACTTGGTCAGCACCCCATAAGGAACATTCATGCTATGTTTGGTTTTATTCCATTCAGTGGTTCTCTAAAAGAAGTCATTTGTATGCATTTCCCATAGGGTCCTATGTTAAACTAAGTCCCCGGCTAGCAGCCATCTTGGATGATGGATCGGCAACAAAGTAACAACACTTGGTCAGTACCTCATAAGGAACATTCATGCCATGTTTGGTTTCATTCCATTCAGTGGTTCTCTAAAAGAAGTCATTTGTATGCATTTCCCATAGGGTCCTATGTTAAACTAAGTTCCCCGCTGGCGGCCATCTTGGATGATGGATCGGCTACAAAGTAACAACACTTGGTCAGGACCTCATAAGGAACATTCATGCCATGTTTGGTTCCATTCCATTCAGTGGTTCTCTAGAAGAAGTTCAAAATGTAAATTGTTAACGACGACGACGACGGACGACGACGGACGACGACGGACGACGGACGCCAAGTGGTGAGAAAAGCTCACTTGGCCCTTCGGGCCAGGTGAGCTAAAAATGAGTATTGTGTATGTTATTTGTACGTGTACATTTTTGTATAGTTTTAAAAGAAGTCAGTCAAATTCACAACAGAGACACACACACAAGTCATGGTGCTAGCTAGTTATTAAACTCTTAATGAGGACATATGAGGTATAGGGTTTTGTCAGTTTTAATTTACAGTCTCACACGAGCATCTGATTATTCAATTTCATAAAAAAAAATCTTATAAAGGACTTGGCCAGAGACCCGACGTTCAGAAACACATGAGATTGCACACTGACTATATATTTAACTGTATCATGTTTATCATGTTTATACATGTTATTTTATCATGTTTATCATGTTTATACATGTTATTTTATAGTTTGACAAATCTTTAAATTGTTTTATTATATCACATGTATCTTTATTTTTAGTTCACTGACACAAAAGGGCCAAGTGAGCTTTTCTTATCACTTAGCGTCTGTCATTAGTAGTCTGTTTACTTTTATTTTTAGTGTATTTAGTTTTAACAAAATGTATCTGATGACCTTGCCCATCAACCAAGATGGCCACCACGTCTTAAAAGAGAACATGTGAATTAATAACAGATTTTGGTTTATATCTCAGAACATGCTGAAACTAAATCTATAACACATATCTGACGTGGTAAACATGGTAAACATGTTCATAAGGTCAAGATATATCAGCCCTGAAATTTTAAGTTGCATTCATCAGATAACCCCTTGTTTTGGTGGTTGCTGTCCTTGATCAATGTTGAATTCATAATTTTATGGAAATTTTGCAGTTTTTATGCCCCACCTATGATAGTAGAGGGGCGTTATGTTTTCTTGTCTGTGGGTCCGTTCGTCCGTCTGTTCGTTCGTCCTTCTTCAGGTTAAAGTTTTTGGTCAAGGTAGTTTTGAATCAAGTTGAAGTCCAATTAACAAACTTAGTTGACATGTTCCCTATGGTATGATCTTTCTAATTTTTATGCCAAATTAGAGTTTTTACCCAAATTTTACGGTCCACCGAACATAGAAAATGATAGTGCGAGTAGGGCATCCGTGTAGTTGGGACACATTCTTGTTGGTTATTACCTTGAACTGTAAACAGCAAAATTGTTCACCAAAGTAAGACACCATGATCAAAAGTGTCACTTGACTCCATAAAGAGTAATTGCCCTACAACATGTACAATGTCAATTTTTTCGTAAATTTTTGTAAGTTTTTACAAAATATTTTCCTCTGAAACTACTGGGCCAAGTTCATTATAGAAAGAGATAAACAGCAAGAATGTTCAGTAAAATGAGATATAAAAACACGTACATCACCATCAATTTTGTCATGAATTCTTTCCAAAGAGGGGAAAGAACCCCGATATAAAACCAAACCTTAAATTCGATCTTATTAAAATTTCGCTCGCCGGAGTCTGGACTTAGGGGATACAACGAGAACGTGTCCAAGGGACTCACGGGTTTCAAAAATGATGCGTCCAGAATGGGTCTTAGCGAGAATCCTGTCCAGATTACCTATATGTTATAGAAAAGAGAATTTTTACAGACAAATGATAATGATATGTATTGCTTCTCTCTTACATGTCTAAGGCATGTAAGGCAATTTGTCTGCACACCGACATTATTATCTTCACTTGCGGGAGTGGATCGTAACCACTGGCTAGCGAAGACGCGACATTATATAAACATGCTCGAATCCTGGTTTCATGTAATATTTGCCACTGAACAATAACCACTAATCCATCGCGATATCAAATAACATATTCATAATTTAATTTAATTGTACTTAGTGTTATATATATAGAAAAGAAGATGTGGTAGGATTGACAATGAGACAACTCTTCACAAGAAACCAAATGACACAAAAATTAACAACTATAAGTCACAGTATTGTCTACGACCGTCAACAATGAGCAAAGACCAAACCGCATAGTCCGCTATACAAGGCCCCTAAATGACAATGTTAAACAATTCAAACGAGAAAACCAATGTTCTATATATAATTTATGTACAAAAAATGAACGAAAAATAAATATGTATCACATCAACAAATGACAACCACTGAATTGCAGGCTCCTGACTTGGGACAAACGCATACATAAATGCAGAATTATGAGGCGGGGCTAAACATGTTAGCGGGATCCCAACGCTCCCCTAACCTGGGGACAGTGGTGTAACAGTACAACAAAAGAACGAGCTATAAAAATCAGTTAGAAAAAGGCTCAGCTCATATGGATAAAATTATGAATACTACAAATACAAGTGTACGTGGCTGGGTATTTGCACATCCAAACAACACAAAGACACCAAGAACAGACATGAGAGTACTACTCGCAGTTACTGACAGTTAGTTCAAATCCACTGCCAACTTCCACCAAAAAGCATGCATCTAAGACTAAATTATCAATCAGTACACATCCGACATCCAATGGATTTAGTAAAGACGGCATAGACAGTCAGAGAAAAATACGACTTTGTGCAATGCCAAAATATAGGTATCGCAAGATTGTAGATCCACGCATGTAAATATGTATATAACAATGACATTCAGTTGTGTTTTAATTTAAGAATTGAATGCTAGCTGCTTTTTGTAAATTTATTGGGGTGCAAAAGCGTTGACCGAAGTACATTTTGTATGAAGAAGCGCTTCATACTAAAAATGTGCGCACGGTCAACGCTTTTACAACCCTATAAAGTTACAAAAAGAAGCATTCAATACTTATAATTACATTTTTTTTTTAGCTAGAATCATGAAAATACGATTTTTATCAAGTTTTCATTTAATTTACCTGTGCACTTTATTGTGGGACCTCGTGTCATCATGAATGATAAATGTTATTGTCTAATACAATTGTTTCAGGAATAGCACGTGATGTGCAGTTAATAGCCAATCAGAATAACGTATTGTAATTAAGAAATAATTCATGGAAGCCATAGATTTGTTGGAAATTTACACATGGCCTGGGCCGTGATATTCGAATTTTATCCTGAGCGTTTAAATAAACAACAGGAATCTATGACCTGTTTTAACATCTTTGAATTACAAGTTTTAATGTTTTCTCTTGTGTTTTTTTTGTCAACATGTATATAATACATTTCATTGCTTTTAATTTGAAACTGCTTTACCTTCCTTCTAAATGATCTTCTATCATTATTTTCAAACTCTGGAGGGTATTGATCATCACACAAAAAGTCATATAGCTGTTTATATTCACCACTTTCCATTTTTGTTTACATCTGTGTTGTCTTTATTTAAATTTCTATTATGATTTAACTAATTGATGATTGCTAAATTATTTCCCTTCTTTAGGGACAGAAAAAAATAGCTACACTATGAAATATTGTCTTTTGTGACATATTTTTATAAAACATCCATGAAATTATGTGCAAGTACTAGGGACAATTTTTCACTTAGGGGGACACGTTTTTATAGTTAAAAAATGTGATATTCTGTCCCATGAACAAAATTTCACAGATGAACTGTGAAATAATGTTCTAGAGGACACAATTTCATGGGACACTTTTTTGGCTTACATGTGGCTGTTCTATTTTACCCACTGTTCGATAAATGTAAAACAAATCTAATAAACCTGCATGAATGATTCCTTAACTAACCGCTAGAAAAAAAATGTGATTACTTTTTTTACTTCTCAGTAAACCCAACATTTGCAATTTTAAATTTACATTTTTTATCGTAAGCTACCGTCAAATTCACTGTTGACGTGTTGTAACCAATGAGCCGCCATGTTGACTTGCTGAAATCAGTAAATGTGCGAATACTGCAATAGAACAGAAAACAAGCAACACCTACCTCAATACTTTATTTTAATGCAATTGTATCCGAGTTTAGAAGGTAAACGCAATAGAAAAACCTTCAGCTTTGACGTTTTCATTCGTATGACGTCATGTTTTGAAATGGCGTTAATGCGCAAAAATCATTACTGGAATTTCGCGGAATTTTAATTTATTTTGTTTTTGTCCATTTTCCCGTTCTCTAATGTGTAAATTCTTTTTGTTATGCATCAGAATCAGAATAAATGTTCTGTAGGGTTTTATTCAATTGTAATTGTTAACACATCGAAATCCACAACCGTTTACACATAGGTTACGATACATGTGGATTTACGTGGGAGGCATATTTAAACAGCCATTTGTGTACATCTTGGAGTCTGCGCTAAGCATAGATATATCGAGAATTTTATCACGGTGTTGTTTACAAAGCGAAAGAAGCAGCTGCACGTCATATTAGAATGAAACATACATCTAATGTAATTATTTACTGATAACAAAATCAATATTAGTAATACCAATGAAAACAATATTTAATGATCTACAGTGTTGAGTTTGTAACCTTTAAGAATAAGTTTATCCAAATAAACGATAAGTTTACCAGGATCGTTTCTAAATTATCGGGCACGGTAAACTACATTTCCATAAAAGATGAGGATGTGCTATCCCGTTGGCATAAGTTTTACACAGGAACAACCAAACTTCAAACGGTAAGATGGTGCCCAAGAAACGGGAATTTCTCGCTACATTGAAGACCTGTTGGTGACCTTCTGCTGTTGTTTTTTTCTAAGGTCGGGTTGTTGTCTCTTTGACACATTTCCCATTTCCATTCTCAATTTTATCAGTAGTGAAAATAAAAAAATATCAATGGGGAACGAAAATCGTCACGTTTGTCGTCAGTTTTAGTGTGGAGTGTCCTGTTAAAAAAACCCCGAAATATCTCTAGGAAAGGACAGTTTGATTTATTGAAAGTAAGTTCGTTTGGTATACTAAATATAGTTATCCTATATTGCTTTAAATAAGAGAGAATTAAACATTTCAAAAAACCTAAACTAAATTGTTCACGTAAGTCACTTAACCATGAAAATGAGGTCAAGGACATGTCACTGACCGAACTTGACTTCGTAACACGAGGCATCTACATGTATATACAAAGTATGAGGCATCCAGGTCTTCCACTTTCCAAAATAATAATTAATGAAATTAAGAAGTAAACTAACGCCGCCGCCGCCGCGATTCACTATCCCTATATGTCGAGCTTTTTGCGACAAAAGTCGCAGGATCGAAAAAAAAAAAACCAACGTGATACACGGATAATACAAACCATAGATGTAATGTACAAACATATCACAGGCACTTGTCTCAGAAAAAATTGTTTTATATTAAGGTACATGTATAAAGGGAAAAAAATCTGAGACAAGTGCCTGTGAAACATATCCAAACTTCCAGGACAAACTTCAATACAACTGAATTTGCTACACCAAAGTTTATTTTTGAAACCACATAGACATTTGACAGCTTTAGAGATCAACTACATTGTAATATCCTTGCGCTAATATGCAGCTGTTCCGTCTCTTTCCTCAAATATTAAACAAAGCTAGGATTTGTATAGTTAGACTATACAAAATTAAATCCTTGCTTTGTTGGATTTGTATAGTCTAACTATACAAATCCGTAAAAAAATTCAAGCCAAATACCAAATATGTTGTACTACATAATACCTGGGAACAGTATATATAACATCACGTCATTATATATATGTTCCTCATAAAACTTGTATTTTTAATCACAATCTCTATATTATCAGAGAGACCGTAAATACAATTGTATTATACATGTATGTCTCTGATATTATATATAAACCATCAAAGGACCTTAAAATATGAATTTATACTTTTATAAAAAAAATTATTGTGTTTGTCAATCATGCTTGAGCGACACTGTGTATTCTTTATTAATTATGTTTGCAAGAATGGGCCGATTTGGTGTGGGGCGACTTGTCTTACAAACGAAAACTGGAACATCCTAAATATTGACATTGTGGTCAATCACAGAAAACAGTGACTTTTCGAATGAAGATTGGATTACTAGATATCGAGCCGGAGGTTATAATGTACCGAAGCTTATTTTTGTGGTAAGATTATGCTCATGTGTAATGAATTGATGTGAAAATCATGGATAAAGATATTTTATTAGTTTAAAATCCAAATCATAGGATAAAAACCAAGGACAAGACACTTATATAGTTTTTACCACAGAACACCAAAGAATTTAGAATACCACAGAACACCGCAGAATACCAATAAACACTCTAAATATACTACAGCACTACACAAATTACATTTAAACTACTGAAATACAACGGAACATTAAGATTACTTTATAAAATGCAAATCTATTAATACAGTCATGACAGTCTGTGGTGTTTTGTGGTATACAGACGCCACCTTTGTCTGTTGGCTGTACTCAAACGTGATGTATTTTGGTATCAGGTACATTCGTTCTGATAACATGTTTGTCCTGGTTCCGTTCGCCCAAAGGTCGTTCTCCCTACTTGTATTATAGGATTAAACAACTTTTTAAAGGAATTTATTGGTGTATAAAGTTGACCAATTCACTCACATGTGATATGTTTAGGAGTGACTTGGTCCAGTTTATACACCAATAAATTCCTGTACATTTTCTTTGTTCAGTGGACCGTGAAATTGGGCATCAAAAATTTAGTTTGGCATTAAAATCAGTAAAAGCATCATGTCATATAGTTTACAGACTATTTGCAAAGATCTTTCTCTTTCTTTTTACAATGTTTTAGCACTTATGGTTTTATTTACAGTTTGAAAATAGGCACTGGCTACGGTTACATGGAAATGTAACAATAACATGAATAATAAGAATATTATAATTGTTACATTGGAGTGGTATCAGGTCCGTTCGCGCCCAATATACTTTCGCACCCTACACGTTCGCACCCTACACGTTCGCACGTTCGCACCCAAGGTCCGTTCGCACTCTACACGTTCGCGCCCAATTTTAATTCAAATTCCAGTTGAATAATTGGAAAATCATCATTGTTGTTTTTAATTGCTTTCGTGTAAATACTGAATGTATTTATAGCTTGGTATGAGTAAAAGATTGAAGATTATAAATGAAAAACACAAAAAATAATTGTTTTTAACAGCTTGGTCCCTTTGATCTGAAACAATGAAACAATAAAATATAGTAAAACACTATTATAACCAAAACATGATAAAATTTATTCAAGACTTAAAAAAAAAAAAACGTAGTCAGAATCTCACTTCATTTTGAAACAAGTCAATGAAACAAAGTTATAGTAATACACTAACCAAAACATGATAAAGACTTATTCAACACAAAACAAAACGTTGACAGAATCCCACTTTATTTAGAAAGGAATATTATTTTTTATAACAAATTACTATCCAAAACATGATTAATTAAGATTTATTCAACATAAAAAAATGCTGTATCACTTTATTTTGAGACAATGAAAACAATAATACTTATAAGAATACTACTTAATTACAAAGTTAAAATTGGGCGCGAACATGTAGGGTGCGAACATGTAGAGTGCGAAAGTGAAAGGGGGCGAACATGAGTGGGTGCGAACGTGAATGGGCGCGAACGGACCCGGATTCCATTGGAGTCTAATTGCCGGAATGGAAAGTTGGGTTAGGAACCGATTAATTACGAATGTAACAATAATTATTAAGACTTCGGTTACTTTGAGTTAATGTTACATGAAAAACAGCAATGTACGTACGCTAGAACTTAAAAAGTGAAACCATTGAACTATATTTTTCGCCTTTGGAGGACTCAGTCCTAATCTGGAGTAAGAACATCAAAACCATGAATACGTAAAACTATTTACACACCATTTGTTGAATAATAATATTTATTATTTATCATTATCAGTATTATTAAGTACATGTATAAGAAAGAATTAAGCAATATAAAACTATAGATTTAAGTTAAAATTATTAATCTAGCGTACGTACATTGTGTGTGTTGTTTTTTTTTTTTTATTAAACTGAGTGGTATTTTGTTTCAGCAGACCTTTTTGTATGAACATCTCCCACATTCCCATGGCCAGCATCATTTTAACTGCCTAGACGGAATAAAACATGCGTTCATATAAAACACTTCATTTTGTATAGAAAGTAAGAACGACTGAAAATGAGGCTAAAAATAAAGAACATACATGAAATATCTTATTTAACATGTTTAAGAATTGAATGCTTCCTTTTGTAACTTACTATTGGTATCATGTAGGCGTCATTGTCAGCGTCATCCAAAGACAGATAGTTTCCAGATAATAACTTTAGTATAAGTAAATAGAAATCAATAAAATTTTAACACATTGTTTATAACCACAAAGAAAGCTTGGGATTGATGTTTGGGGTTATGGTCCCTTATGTTTAGGAATAAGGGGCCCATAGGGTGCCCAAAACAAACATTTTTGTAGTTTCAAGAAAATAAATTGAAGTTGTCTTTCTTTGTCCAGAATGGTTATTGAATCACCTAAAACCAATGCTTTTTGAAATATTCTTTGAAAATTGGAGTTATCTTTCTTTGTTTAAAATAGTAGTTGAATCAACTTAAATCAATGCTAAAAAAATTGAATACAATATACAATGCAATATTCACTTTTACTTTAAATTTAGTTTCTATTTTGTTTCGCATTTTACATGTTCCCCAATATTTTACATAAATGACATACATGACATGCATGTGTTTCTATACTTAAAAAAAACTGTTCCTGTAATATGATGTACTGAGCTGACAAAAGCCATACTGATTGCAAATATTCTTTTGTTCGCGTGGTGCTCCTCACAATTTTATGATTTTCTTCTCTTATTCAGATTGCAGGACATTCTGATAAAACAAAGGACGTCAATTCACAAAGAAAACGAAGAAAAAAAATGTCAGACACATTTAGTGATAAACCCCATGACTGTACAGTATGTGGTAAAGGGTTTGGTACGAGTCAGATTTTACAAAATCATATGAAAATAAATACTGTTGAAAAACCCTATGAATGTACTGTAAAATTGTCGGACACATTTAGTGATAAACCCTATGAATGTACAGTATGCGGTAAAGGGTTTGGTACAAGTCAGAGTTTACAAAAACATGAGAAAATACATACTGGCGAAAAACCCTATAAATGTACGGTATGCGATAAAAGGTTTGGTGTGAGTGATTATTTGAGGGATCATATGAGATTACATACTGGTGAAAAACCCCATGAGTGTACAGTCTGCGGTAAAAACTTTAGTTTGAGAAATTACTTAAATAGGCACATGAAAATACATACTGGTGAAAAGCCCCATGAATGTATAGTATGTGGTAAAAGGTTTAGTATGAGTAATCCCTTGAAGAAGCACATGAGAGTACATACGGGTGAAAAACCCCATGAATGTACATTATGTGGTAGAGGGTTTACTAGGAGAACTCAAGTGAAGGAGCACATGCGAATACATACTGGTGAAAAACCACATAAATGTACAGAATGCGATAAAGAATTTATTTCAAGTAACCAACTAACGAAGCACATGAAAATACATTCTAGTGATCCTGGGGACAAACCCCATGAGTGTACAGTATGCGGCAAAGTGTTCAGTTCGATTCCATACTTAGAGAGACATGAGTATATACATACTGAATATAAACCTTATAAATGTGGAGAATGTGGTAAAGAGTTTAGTCAGGAACAGAGCTTAATACAACATTTTTTTGTGCATTCTCCAAACAAACCTTTATAATGTATGCATGTGGAAGATGGTTTTTGGTGGTTGGAACTTACAGAGAAAGACGTATGAAGCACACACTGTCGATTACCCTCATAAATGTGACACATTTACAACGTGATAAACAATTCATTCAAAGAAGGGATTTACGGAGAAACATAAAATAAACCTTATAAACATGATAAATGTGATGGACAATTCATTTAAAGGATTGACTTACAGAGACACAGGAACACATACTGGTGAAAATGGGAACTGACAGGCATATGAGAACACACACTGGTGAAAATGGGAACTGAAAAAGGCATAACACACACTGGTGAAAATGGGAACGGACAAAGGCATATGAGAACACAGACTGGTGAAAATGGGAACTGACAAAGGCATATGAGAACACACACTGGTGAAAATGGGAACTGACAAAAGCATATGAGAACACACACTGGTGAAAATGGGAACTGACAAAGGCATATGATAACACACTGGTGAAAATGGGAACTGACAAAGGCATATGATAACACACACTGGTGAAAATGGGAACTGACAAAGGCATATGATAACACATACTAGTGAAAATGGGAACTGACAAAGGCATTTGAGAACACACACTGGTGAAAATGGGAACTGACAAAGGCATATGGAACACACACTGGTAATACACATCATACATGTGATGAACATTCATTCAAAGGATTGACTTACAGAGACACATGAACACATACTGGTGAAAATGGGAACTGACAAAGGCATATATGAGAACACACACTGGTAATACAAATCATACATGTGATGAGCATTCATTCAAAGGATTGACTTAAAGAAACACATGAACACATACTGGTGAAAATGGGAACTGACAAAGGCATTTGAGAACACACACTGGTGAAAATGGGAACTGACAAAGGCATATGAGAACACACACTGGTAATACACATCATAAATGTGATGAGCATTCATTCAGAGGATTGACTTGCAGAGACACATGAAAACATATATGTGTGATAAACCTAATAAATGCAGTGTATGGGGAAGTGAGTTTGGTGAAAATGGGAACTTACAAAGGCACATAAGAACACATACAGGTGATAAACCTTATAAATGTGATGAGATTTAAAAGGTTTTAGCCAGAATCATAGCAATCTTTTTTTATATGATTTCAAAAAGCCAAGTACAATGAAGAAGAGTCATGTGAGCGACACAGGCTCTTGAGAGCTTCCTTTTTTCTTTTGTATAATTGTATGTTGTGCATTTTTAAAAATTAATTATTGTTTAAACTAGTACACGAAAATCAGTCTGGTCAAGCAGACATTAAGTATAGGGTTTTGTTAGTTTTAATTCACAGCCTCGCATGAGAGGCATCATAATATACATGATATATCGCGCATGTGATTAAAGGCTTTGTCAGAGACAAAATATGTATTAATTTAAAGCATTGGTTTGGCTCAAGAATATGAAATGTTTTATAACTATTTCAAATTGGCACATTGTGTTTAGAAATGCATAGGGTTAAGAAATGTAAATGAAAAACAAAGATTTTTATCTGATGACTTCACAATCACGTCTTGATATGTACTGTTTTCACAAAAACGATGAAAAATATAGAACTTATGCAGTTTTCTATCTTTATTCCCATCTTGTGCAGCCCAGAAACAACAAAATAATTTAACAGAAGCTTTATTATAACTATTGACATAATCTCACCAAATATAATCATGATAATGTTTTGTCTTACATGTCTTAGGAGGGCACATACTTTTTCATTCTACAACATGTGCCTACCAGAAACGGGGAGAAAGTTACAAATCTCACCGCTATGTTATGGATGCTTAATTGTGAAAACTCGCTTTAGTGCGCAAGTAACACAGTATATATAGTACCAGAAAATCTGGCAGGACTGCATGCATGATTAATTTGTGCAGAACAGTATAGACTATAGTCGGTTTGGGACTGTTCGTCAATGATCGTCATAAATGTATTAATAATTGATAGTAAATATTGTAAACTAAGTGTATATATAATATAGTATAGTAAATTAAAATTATGGCACAATCAAAACACATCCTTTTATTTTTCATCTTTACATACTACTATTATAAACAAAGAAAATATAATAATGTTACAAAATAATTAGATACCAGTGTTTGCTATTCAGTATTTATATTCCATTTAAAATTAATTTCAAGTTAAGTGAAATAAGGGATACGCCTTTCATTAGGAAAATGTGTATTATCATAATTAACTATGTCCAAAAGTGCCCGTTTAAAATAGATTTTAACACGCCATGCAAGTTTACTTTACAATAAATATATATTTAAATTCTCGAAAGACAATGTTCAGATCCGTGCCAAAGTTTCTTTTCATAAATTGTTTGTTCAAAAAAAAAAACGGGTGATATATATAGACGAAACCGGGTGATTGTGTAGTAACAACATTGACGAAACCGGTTTATTTTAATTTGACATGACCCTTTTCTTTCGTTCCATACACAGAAATACAATTATTGAGATGCTCATAATAACTAAATTTGCAATCTCCGTGTCAATATCTATCTTCCCGTAGCTTTCTTTCCGTACAATGTGAACAATTTAACGAGAAATTAAACAATTTTGAGGCAAGGTTCACTCAATTCGTCATTTTGACATGCATTTTGACTTATTTCTCCGTTAATATAGAACGGTTGTAGAAAATATTGCATCTCACAATAGAAAATAGTTGTATATGTATATATATTTTTCGATATCATAAAAAAATAAAAAAAAAATAAGGAGAAACCTACCTTCTTTTGTCTATTGATGTTCCGTCATTGTGCCGGATGTTAGATACCATCGAGTCCGAGCAAAATTTTGCCGGTGTGGTTTAGACACACGGTGTATTTCACAACTGTTGCTGTAAATGCTGTCCAATTAAGAGACAATATTTCAGGGCAATGGCCATTATTTTGTATTGTCTTCTTCTCTGACATAATATTTAATATAGTAAAGTTCTTCATATTTGATTTTACACTTCCTTCTTATTGTTATTCTTTCATTGTCATTACCATTAATGCTGGGAATTTCTAAGAACTTAAATTTCTCTATATTCATTTCCATCCATTCTTTATTTGTTTACATTTGTATATTGATCAATTTCTCATCAATCCTTCATATTTTAATTAAAATTCAAGAATAATAAAACTTTGTAATGAGCTTTGCTGCAACTCATTTAAAGCCTTCTTCTCTATAAATGAGATAGGTAAACATGCTAGATATACTTACTGGAGGTGTGATGAGATGATTGAAGCTGTTAATTTTCTCCTTGATATATATTTGTGTACGTTTCGGCAACAAAGTTTATTGACAGGTTGTAGGTATCCCCATGGGCACTAATTTGTACCCCTTTATAACAGACTTGTTTTTGTACTCTTACGAATTACAATTTATGACTAAACTCAGTAAAGACCCGTCGAAATTGCATTTAATTGATAAATTCAACAACACATACCGTTGTCTTGATGATATTTTTTCGTTAAATAATCAAGAATTTTCTCAATATACTGCTGAAATTTACCCCAAGGAACTTACTTAAAATAAATCAAATGTATTCGGTAATAACTGTCCTTTCCTGGATTTAGATATGTCGGTTTTATACGGGAAACTCCACACAAAAATTTACGACAAAAGAGACATTTTTTTTTCGTTCCCTATTGTTAATTTTCCATTTTTAGATGGTGATGTTCCTTTGGCACCATCTTACGGTGTTTATATTTCACAGCTCGTTCGCTATGCCGGTGTCTGTTGTGACGTTTTTGATTTTAACGAACACAATCTATGTATTACTGGTAAATTATTAAACCAGGGATATCGTTACCATAAATTACTTAAAACCTTTACTAAATTTTTCCATAGATATAAAGATTTTGTTTTGAAGTTTGGTTGTGCCTGTAGAAAACTTATTTCAAATGGGATAGGCTCAGGGTTGCACTAATGACAGGACGATTGCCCGGATAGTGACAGGACGGTTGACCGGACGAGATATAAATAGTCATAACTATTTTGTTATTCGGTAGATTTGTTTAATATTTGTAGACCTTAAAGATATTAAAATATTTTTTATGAAAATCAAATAAAAAAAGTGAAAAATAATATTTTTGAGTAAATAAAGTTGACCGGACGGTATTCACACTCGCCGTTATACACTATACATATATTCAACTCCTCGACAACATGTGTTAATATCTCTTTTGTTTTACAATATTTGTCCAAGAAATTCAGGAACCTGTGAGATTTATAAATAAATTATACGAAAATATAAATTTATAGTAAAAAAAAGAAGTTTTTTCTGCTGAAAAAGTTGACCGGACGGTATTCACGTTCGCCGATATATACTTTAAATCATATTGAAATGATCAACACAAGTGTAAATATCTTTTTTGTTTTACAATATTCGTCCATGAAATTCAGGAATCTATGAGATTAATAAATATAACATACGAAAATATAAACTTCATGATAAACAAAAATGTTTTTCTGCCAAAAAAATGGATTAACAATATTCATGATTTAAGTCATGAAAATGAGAAATCTGCGACTTCACTAAATATATAATATGAAAAAAATGTTTTTCTTCAAAATAAAGTTGACCGGACTGAATTCACATTCGTCGATGTATGCGGCATTGCCGTTTAACGATCTTTCACAGAGACATATGATACAAGAGATTCGCAACTCTAATAGAGTCTATAGCTCTCTGGTTTTAAGTATATTAACGGGATCGACACAAGTGTTAAAAACTCTTTTTTTCATTAAGCCCAGAAATCTTGTCAAGTTTTGCTTTCTTCACGCCGGAAGGTGGACTGTCAGTAAGAAGTATCTGAGGATCTTGACTGCCATTATCAGCATACCTCCATCTTAGTAGATTTCGGTGTTGATACAGCCTTCTGTTTTGAAGGTGTTTTTAACTTGGCTGGTGTTTTCAACTTGGCTGATGTCTTGAACTTGACTGGTGTTTTGAGTGTTTTTGGAGACTGAGGTTCCAAGGGAAAGGACACTCAAATAAGTGTGCCTCCTAAGAGTCCGAGAAACTATTGGGGTGCACGTTTTTATGTAATTTTTTTTACAGAGCTTCTGGGGGTCTTGAACGGCAGCCAGACCCCTCACCTTATGGCGAATATATTTTGCCTCACTTTTAAAAGAATCTATAGTTAAGCCCCTGGATACAGTAGAAACGAATTCTATAATGACGTTAAGCACGTAATAGCGTCAATGCATTGAAATACGACAGAGCAATTTGATAAATAACTCTTCTATGAAATCTAAATAGTTCAGCTTTATGAAATTTATATCTATAGATTAGGCAGGTATTACTGTTTCCAAAAATATAAAAAAATATTCTTTAACTTTTCATAATAGTTTCAAATAATGATACAAATGTTGCCAAAACGTCAAAAATATGCGTGTCAGACGTAACAAATAATTCGCAAAATAACTTTTGTGGGAATTTTTGTGGTCTAAAAAAGAGTTTAAAATACGCGAAAATTTGCATGAATGATAAACGTCATATATAATTTATTATGTCATTGCTATTTTTTGTGTTGATGGAACGGTCAAAGCTGATTTTTTCAAAAATAAATAATCCTCGCCATGGTCAGGTTTCGGAAAATGTTTTGTATTCTTTTCAATTCACTGTAATCTTTGATTGGATTCTAATTGCCAACTGATTAAATAAGTTAATTCAATTACAGGTATTTGATGTCTATAAGGTGTGAAAACTTAAATGACATGATTATTGGCTTGATTGGTGATAACAACAGGTGGCAAAATTAGATAGTAATCTAATTAAATAATAAATATTTTAAATATCAGGTCCTTTAGTGTGCTGGTGAACTTACTCAAGTCAACATGTTGGGCTCAAAGTTTTTATTATAAAGTATATATTTTTGTATAATATATTTACTAATCTCACAGATTCCTTAATTTCATCAAGCATGGAGAGATATTTAACATATGACGATCAGCTCAATATATTTAAAGCATCAATATCATCAAATGTGAATTCCGTCCGGTCAACTTATTTTGAGGAAAAACATTTTTTTTTACTATAAAAAATATATATTCGTATAACATATTTATAAATCTCCAAAATTCCTTAATTTCATTGACAAATATGGAAAAATAAAAGAGATATTAACACTTGTTGTCGATCATTTCAATATATTTAAATCATATATATCGGCGAATGTGAATTCCGTCCGGTCAACTTTTTTTGAAGAAAAACATTCTTATTTACTATAAAAACTATATTTTCATATCAAGTATTTATTGATATCGTAGATTTCTTAGTTTCGTGTAAAAATATTGTAAAACAAATAAGATCTTAACACTTTTTTTTTTATAAGTTCAATATAATTAACGCGTACATCGGCGAATGTGAACACCGTCCGGTCAACTTTTTTGGCAGAAAAACATTTTTGTTTATCATGAAGTTTATATTTTCGTATGTTATATTTATTAATCTCATAGATTCCTGAATTTCATGGACAAATATTGTAAAACAAAAAAGATATTAACACTTGTGTTGATCATTTCAATATATTTAAAGCATATATCGGCGAACGTGAATACCGTCCGGTCAACTTTTTCAGCAGAAAAAAACATTTTTTTTTACTATAAAGTTTATATTGTCGTATTTAATATTCATTATTCTCACAGATTCCTGAATTTTATGGACAAATATTGTAAAACAAAAGAGATATTAACACATGTTGTCGAGGAGTTGAATATATGTATAGCGTATAACGGCGAGTGTGAATACCGTCCGGTCAACTTTATTTACACAAAAATATTATTTTTCACTTTTTTTATTTGATTTTCATAAAAAATATTTTAATTAAGGTCTACTAATATTAAACAAATCTACCGAAGAACAAAAAAGTTATGACTATTTATATCTCGTCCGGTCAACCGTCCTGTCACTATCCGGGCAATCGTCCTGTCATTAGTGCTTCCCATGTATGGATAGCACATCCTCATTTTTACGGAAATGTTGTTAACCGTGCCTGGAAATTTAGAAATGATCCATGTAAACTTGTCGCTCCTTTAAATAAACTTATCCTAAAAGGTTTCCTATTCAACACTGTAATAAGATCATTGAATATTGTTTTTATTGGTATACATATTGATTTTGTTATCAGTAAATTAAAAGCTAAATAATTATTACTAGTATGTTATAAACATATACATATTCAGGGATCTACAATATCTCGATACCTGTAACTTGGCATTGCACAAGGTCATGTTTTTCTCTGGCTGTTTATGACGTCTTTACACTAAATCCATTGGATGTTTGATGTGTACGGATTGATGGTTTTGTCTTACAAATGTAGATGCATAATTTTTTTATTAGTTGTCAGTGGCTTTGAATTAGCTGTCAGATAACTGCGAGTACTCTCAGATCTGTTCATAGTGTCTTTTTGTGTCGGGATGTATAAGTACCCAGCCACATCCACTTGTATTTTTGTCCATCTGATGAGTTAAGCCCTTTCAACTGATTTTTATAGTTCGTTCTTATGTTGTACTGTTATACCACTGTCCCATGTTAGGGGGAGGATTGGGATCCCGCTTACATGTTTAACCCCGCCACATTATTTATGTATATGTGCCTGTCCCAAGTCAGGAGCCTGTAATTCAGTGGTTGTCGTTTGTTTATGTGTTACATACTAGTATTTGTTTTTCGCTCATTTTTTTTTATATAAATAAGGCCGTCAGTTTTCTCGTTTGAATTGTTTTACATTGTCTTATCGGGGCCTTTTATAGCTGACTATGCGGTATGTTCTTTGCTCATTGTTGAAGGCCGTACGGTGACCTATAGTTGTTAATGTCTGTGTCATTTTGGTCTCTTATGGACAGTTGTCTCATTGGCCATCATACCACATCTTCTTTTTTATATTTGTATTACTTCCCTTGGAGGACACAATTTACTAGCAACAACTGTGAAAATTTGTCCTGTGAGTGGTCACTATTTCATATTGTTAGCAGTAAAAATCTGTCCTTTTGAGGGACACCATTCCATGGCAATGGACATTATTAAATATCAAATTTCAATCAAAAACTGTCCATGTGGACACTTTTTCACAGAACACTGTTATGTCTTACATGTATACATAACATACACAACATTCACAAGGTTATGGTTAATCACCAGTGTGTGTTTACAAATGTAAATCTCTGCTATAACTTTAACTGACTCCTTTACTACACAAAATATCAAACAAAACATGCATAACTATAAGGTTAATCACCGGTGTCCTGTGTTCACAAATGTTTATCTCTGTATGACTCTGGCTTACTCCTTTACTACACAAAATATACAAACATACATGTAACATACATAACATAAATAAGTATTCAAAGTTTAATCACCAGAATGTGTTCTTAAATGTGTATTTCTGTTGTTACTCTGACTAAATCCTTTTCCACACACATGACATTCATAAGGTTTATCGCCTGTGTGTGTTCTTACATGTGTATTTCTGCTATTACTTTGACTAAACGATTTTCCACACACATCACATTTATAAGGTTTATCTCCAGTATGTGTTCTCATGTGTCTCTGTAAGTCAAGCCTTCGAATAAATTCTTTATCACATTCTCCACATTTATAAGGTTTATCTCCAGTGTGTATAAGCTCGTGTCTAAGTAAGTTCCGACTCGTACTAAATCCCTTACCACATACTGTACAATCATTAGGTATGTCACCTGTATGTATTCTCTTGTGCCACTTTAAGTAAATACTTCTACTAAACCTTTTACCGCATAGTGTACATTCATGGGGTTTATCACCAGTATGTGTTCTCATGTGTACATTCAAGTTATTTCTCAAACTAAACCTTTTACCGCATAGTGTACATTCATGGGGTTTATCATCAGAATGTGTTCTCGTGTGCACATTCAAGTTGCATCTCAAACTAAACCTTTTACCGCATACTGTACATTCATAGGGTTTATCACCAGTATGTGTTCTCATGTGCACGTTCAAGTTACTTCTCAAACTAAACCTTTTACCACATACTGTACATTCATGGGGTTTTTCACCAGTATGTGCTCTCATGTGAATCTCCAATTGGTTAATCCTACTAAACCAGTTACCACATACTGTACATTCATAGGGTTTATCACCCGTATGTATTCTCATGTGCTCCTTCAAAGGATTACTCAAACTAAACCCTTTACCGCATATTGTACATTCATGGGGTTTTTCACCAGTATGTACTCTCATGTGCTTCTTCAAGGGATTACTCATACTAAACCTCTTACCACATACTGAACATTCATGGGGTTTTTCACCTGTATGTATTTTCATGTGCCTACGTAAGTAATTACTCAAACTAAATCCTTTACCACATACTGTACACTTATGGGGTTTATCACTAAATGTGTCAGACATTTTTTCTTCCTTTTCTTTGTGAATTGGCGTCTTTTGTTTCATCAAATGGCCTGCAGTCTGAATAAGAAAAGATAATCATAAGATTGTGAGATTGTGAGAAGCGGACAAACAAATGACAAAAGCATATTTGCAATCAGTACATGGCACATGTACAAAAATGTATCAGTAATCTTTTTTGTAAATTTATCGTTTTTCGAGATCTAAATTGACAGTGTGCCGGTGGCATCCCTCAAATGGTTTTCCATTTTAAAGTTTGTAAAAGGTAGTTGGTAATTAAACAATTAGTTTTAACTTGAATTTTCCAAAAATTCCAATATACTAATAGGTGAAATATTGTCCACATTCATTTGTCATTTGGTGTTTGAGGTTTGCCTTTTATGATCTTTTATAAGACGTTTTTCAACACGTGTACAAATCAGCGTAGTTCTTATGTTGATGTTCTTAATAAATAAGAAAGGTCAATCATCTCTGTGTAAAATAAGATTGAGTGCACAAAATCTTGCTATTAAAAAAGGCGACATTTAGGTTTACCCAATGGCAATGATGAGTTTATACAGTGTGACATTTCAATCGTGTGAGGTAGAAGATGAAAATAACTTTTTACTGAAATGTGAAAAATTTTAAAACTACAGAATAAACCACAGGAGTTTGAAATCCTATCAATAACGAAGTAAAAATATACCAAAGTCGACTATCACAGTAGAGAGAAGCGACAGGAATGCAACGCATTTTTCTACTTTTTTTAAAAGTGACGTTTTGGGTCGGAATAAACGCTAGCCGTCCATTACAAAACATATTTTTACTTATAAATAAACAAAAAAAAATAGAAAAAAGTCGCTAAAACTGTTATAAAATATTTTTATAAATTTTGTATAAATTTTTGTCAATCACGCATGCGCAACAACATGTATTCTTCAGTATTGAAGCCTTGTTGACCTTAAAGAAGAAGAAGAAGAAGAAGAAGAAATAAAATTCAAACGACTGTGCATAAATAAATCATATCATTTTTATGACACACTTGAATTCATTACATAAGAGCATATTCTCACCATATAAATATTTTAAGCTTTAAGACATTATATTTAATATAATCATCACTGTGTCAAGATGTTATCTTCACAAATTGAAATTGACAAAAACACCATTTTCTGTAGACTGTAGATGTCAATATCTAGGATGTTCCAGTTTCCGGAAGCATGACACCAAATCGCCCCCATTTCTCCACCAACTCGCCACTCTTGTTAACCATGTTAACTAACTCGCCCCACTTATGAAAAATGGTTACGCTCTATCTGTTGTTTTGGTCGTATATTAAAAAAAAACTCGGGATCAATGGATTCGTTTTATTCATTGTAACCTGAAACAAACCATTTTATAAACAGATCAAATATTTTAAAATTTCAAGGTCTCATGAATAGTAGCAACCCGTCTGAACTATTTGTGCTGTATTTTAAAATAAATGCCTAGAATCTCTTGAGTAATTACTTAATGTCTCTATTTTACATTTGTATTTAAAATTTATACTGTGTTAATTTATTTGTATATGTCTCTGTACCATTGTACTTTGGTTTACGAGAATAAAGATATAAATATGTTATCTGTTACCTAGTCTTTATCTTCCTCCGGCTAGCAGCCAGGAGCTTCGCTTCTACAGCGTACTTCTTTATTTGCACCCTAACCCTTACACACGGGGCACTCACAAAATTGGTTATTGTATATTTCATAATGGTAGTTATTATAAACAGTTACATATATACAGCATGCGGACTAATTCATCACCATGTGAACGAAGTTAAGTTATTACACATTTAATTTCACTCATCCATATCGCCGGATGATAGTTCACCGGCTATTTATGTATTAGCATTAAAATTTTACTGTCCAAACGCTAGATCCTTGTTATCATAAAATCTATAAAAAAAAAAACTGTCCACTGTTCATTATAAGGTAAGCAATTATTCTATATATAACACTCCTGCCCTCGCATTAGCGTTTACTGTTCAAACACTACTAGCTAGTATATATATCCTTAATTGCTATCTTAAAATATAAAAAAAACCTCTCGGCCACTGTTCATTTATTATTCAGTTATTCTATATATAACACGCAAACAAAATACTTAAAATCTAATCAGTTGATATCTTACAAGCCTCGGATACGAGTTTTCAGTTCAAACACCTCTTAATATTGCAGAATAAGAATCACTATATATAAGATTATATAAATTCTGACATTGTCTTGAGACTAAACTCATTGGACGTTGGAATGTGTACTGACTGATTGATATTTAACCTATTTTTTTACAAGTTGTTATTGGCAGTTTGATCTAGCTGTCGGTAGTCTGTTTTCAGTATTGTCAGTCATTCCTCCGTCAACAACAGGAGTAGGAAACACTGTGACTATCTTCTCATCACTGGCCCCTTCTACCAAAGTGGTATGTGCCTCACCGTCTGAGGTGGAGTCCCAACTTTCTTGGGCCTCCTTATCACTAGCCAAAGTTGTCTCTATTGTGGCAGCAACCTTTTGAATGCTACTGTGATTCTTAACTGCAAAAATAGTTCCTATGGGTTCCCTCATAATATTGGCTACTGAACCCTCCTGGTCGCCTGTGAGCAATGCTGCAGTAAATAAGTTGCCTTGGGGCTATCTCACATTTCCCTTCTAATGGTATGGCTGGGGTATCCACCATCAAGGAATACCCCTGGTTGGCCCTTATTTTCCAACAACCACTGTCGGAGTCCTTTATTAAAGTGAACCTTCTGTCCACATCAACCTTGATCAGTTTATGAATATCAGGTAAGGAGTACCCGTCAAAGCCTGGGTCCCTTTTAAGGATTTCCTCAACCAACAAATACCCACCTGGGAGAAGGCTGTGGTCCAACTCCGGTGCACCATGCCCCAATATGTTCCAGAGACATTTTAATAGGTAGCAGTCCAATCCGCTTGAAGGAGTTGCCTCTTTGTTAGAATTGGAGCACTGCTCTGATTCCATCTCTGCTCTAACCTTCACCAACACTCTAGGTTCTCTGTTCCCCTCTCTGTCCCTGGCACCTACCCCTGGGCCCACTATAGCTGCCTCCGCTACTCTGCCTTGGGGTACAGACTCAACTACTGAGAGGCCTAACTTCATTTGCGGGGACTCACTCCGGCCTCCTGAGTAGTCCCGTTTAAGTTTAATGGTCCTGTTTCTGTTCTGCTTGACTGAATTGTGGAGCTAACAGTTCTATCCTTCTCCTGTAAATCCAGACAGTCCTTCTTAACATGCCCCGGCTTAAGACAATGTTAGCACACTCCCTCCCATGGAGGGACCCCCTGAAACGGACTTACCTCCATTTGGGCATTTCATTTTGGAATGGCCCCTCTCCCCACAGTGGTGGCAACTTTCTGTCCCTGTCTGTCTGCCAGGTAAGCAGCTTCCTGCAATGGGGCTTGTGAGGAGTTGCTTGAATTGGTCCATCATGTTGTCTAATTTTTCATGGACTTGACCAAGTTTGTTTTCAGTATTGTCAGTCATTCCTCAGTCAACAACAGGAGTAGGAAACACTGTGACTATCTTCTCATCACTGGCCCCTTCTACCAAAGTGGTATGTGCCTCACCGTCTGAGGTGGAGTCCCAACTTTCTTGGGCCTCCTTATCACTAGCCAAAGTTGTCTCTATTGTGGCAGCAACCTTTTGAATGCTACTGTGATTCTTAACTGCAAAAATAGTTCCTATGGGTTCCCTCATAATATTGGCTACTGAACCCTCCTGGTCGCCTGTGAGCAATGCTTACGTATGTAAAATATTTTGTTCAAATTCAAATTATTTAATCCCATAAATGCTTGTACAATAATGACATATTATTCAATCAGTAAAGAAAACTAACAATGTTACTAGATAGATAGATAGATAATTATGTACAGACAATATTTTGGGTCCCTTTATATTTTTTTGTTCGGTGTGAGCCGAGGCTCCATGTTGAAGACCAAGGAGCGGATCCAGCAATTTTAAAAAGGAGTTGTTACTAACCCAGGACAAAGGGGGGTTTTAATTACATGTACCCATTCAAATGCCTTGATCGTCCAAAAAAGGGGGGTTCAAACCCCCGGAACCCCCCCCCCCCCCCCCCCCCCTGGATCCGCGCCCGAGGCTTTACATTGACCTATAATGGTTTAGTGCGTTATACATGTATGACTTTGTAATGCTTATTGTGTTTATGGAAAACAATGGGAAAATGTTGCTTAACATCTTGGGATATATATTAAGAAGGCATATATTCAAAAGCAGATTTAATTGATTTGTAGAAAAACATGAATATTAAAGGGCAGATGATCAACTATTATAGTACAAGTCTTTGATTAACCACAATATTATATTTGTCATCACTGACTTATCAATGTTGCTTTTGTATACATGGTATAAAAATCCAACTTGGGTTTCTCATCTGAACTTGTTTACACGGTGTTACATTATCTAATATAGCTAGGCCTGTTATAGGTTTTTCATTATCACACTTATGGGGAACTGATTTTGCTCATTGTTGAAGGATGTACAGTTACTAACAATTACATCACTTCACTTGAAGTTCCTCCATCGTTCAATGTTCATCCATGGAGATCCCTGTCTTGGTTTACGGTTGATGGTTGTCTTATTGAAATTCATACCACATCTCCTTATTCTGGTTATCATACAGTATACATGTTATACCAATGTCCCAGGTTAGTGGGAGGGTTGGGAACTCGCTAACATGTTTAACCCCGCCACATTATTTATGTATGTGCCTGTCCCAAGTCAGTAGCCTGTAATTCAGTGGTTGTCGTTTGTTTATGTGTTACATATTTGTTTTTCGTTCATTTTTTAAAATAAATAAGGCCGTTAGTTTTCTCGTTTGAATTGTTTTACATTGTCTTATCAGGGCCTTTTATAGCTGACTATGTGGTATGGGCTTTCCTCATTGTTGAAGGCCGTACGGTTACCTTAAATTGTTAATGTTTGTGTCATTTTGGTCTTTTGTGGATAGTTGTCTCATTGGCAATCATACCACATCTTCTTTTTTATATGTTATACAAGACTAAAATACCTAGTATTATCAAATGAATTATAACAATTGTTAATAGTTGTCAGACTTTTGTTATCAAAAAGCAGCTACTGTACATGTGTATAATCAAGATGTAGACATGATCACTGGTGTCAGATGTAAACAAGAGTGACTGTGCAAATGCTGAAATGTCATCTCTGCTTTGCCTACATGTATGAAGGTTTTACTACATGTACAAGTATCACACAAACTTTTAATTTTCATTAACCTTTGAAAATGAAGTTGCAGTCAAATTAACCATGCCAGACAGATGATGTACACCCTACAAACTGACTTATAAACCCATGATACCCAAAATTTAGTGATTTATACTGTGAAATAGATTTAACATTCTTAACATCCAAACCATGAAAACTAACTTATGCATATCCAATAATATGCCAAAAATAGTGATCCTATACATGTCTTGCATGTACATGTAGTTTATACTGTAGCATCTGAGAAACATTTGGAAATAGATCAAACCACAAAAACTAAGCATTGTTCAATGAACCATGACATTTTCATTGTATATACATGTACAACGACTGTTACTGGTATGGACAGTTGTTTTTTCGTCCAGTAGTGTACTCTGCCTTGGGGTACAGACTCAACTACTGAGAGGCCTAACTTCATTTGCGGGGACTCACTCCGGCCTCCTGAGTAGTCCCGTTTAAGTTTAATGGTCCTGTTTCTGTTCTGCTTGACTGAATTGTGGAGCTAACAGTTCTATCCTTCTCCTGTAAATCCAGACAGTCCTTCTTAACATGCCCCGGCTTAAGACAATGTTAGCACACTCCCTCCCATGGAGGCCCTCTATCAGTGGAGGGACCCCCTGAAACGGACTTACCTCCATTTGGGCATTTCATTTTGGAATGGCCCCTCTCCCCACAGTGGTGGCAACTTTCTGTCCCTGTCTGTCTGCCAGGTAAGCAGCTTCCTGCAATGGGGCTTGTGAGGAGTTGCTTGAATTGGTCCATCATGTTGTCTAATTTTTCATGGACTTGACCAAGTTTGTTTTCAGTATTGTCAGTCATTCCTCAGTCAACAACAGGAGTAGGAAACACTGTGACTATCTTCTCATCACTGGCCCCTTCTACCAAAGTGGTATGTGCCTCACCGTCTGAGGTGGAGTCCCAACTTTCTTGGGCCTCCTTATCACTAGCCAAAGTTGTCTCTATTGTAGCAGCAACCTTTTGAATGCTACTGTGATTCTTAACTGCAAAAATAGTTCCTATGGGTTCCCTCATAATATTGGCTACTGAACCCTCCTGGTCGCCTGTGAGCAATGCTGCAGTAAATAAGTTGCCTTGGGGCACCTCACATTTCTCTTCTAATGGTATGGCTGGGGTATCCACCATCAAGGAATACCCCTGGTTGGCCCTTATTTTCCAACAACCACTGTCGGAGTCCTTTATTAAAGTGAACCTTCTGTCCACATCAACCTTGATCAGTTTATGAATATCAGGTAAGGAGTACCCGTCAAAGCCTGGGTCCCTTTTAAGGATTTCCTCAACCAAAAAATACCCACCTGGGAGAAGGCTGTGGTCCAACTCCGGTGCACCATGCCCCAATATGTTCCAGAGACATTTTAATAGGTAGCAGTCCAATCCGCTTGAAGGAGTTGCCTCTTTGTCAGAATTGGAGCACTGCTCTGATTCCATCTCTGCTCTAACCTTCACCAACACTCTAGGTTCTCTGTTCCCCTCTCTGTCCCTGGCACCTACCCCTGGGCCCACTATAGCTGCCTCCGCTACTCTGCCTTGGGGTACAGACTCAACTACTGAGAGGCCTAACTTCATTTGCGGGGACTCACTCCGGCCTCCTGAGTAGTCCCGTTTAAGTTTAATGGTCCTGTTTCTGTTCTGCTTGACTGAATTGTGGAGCTAACAGTTCTATCCTTCTCCTGTAAATCCAGACAGTCCTTCTTAACATGCCCCGGCTTAAGACAATGTTAGCACACTCCCTCCCATGGAGGCCCTCTATCAGTGGAGGGACCCCCTGAAACGGACTTACCTCCATTTGGGCATTTCATTTTGGAATGGCCCCTCTCCCCACAGTGGTGGCAACTTTCTGTCCCTGTCTGTCTGCCAGGTAAGCAGCTTCCTGCAATGGGGCTTGTGAGGAGTTGCTTGAATTGGTCCATCATGTTGTCTAATTTTTCATGGACTTGACCAAGTTTGTTTTCAGTATTGTCAGTCATTCCTCAGTCAACAACAGGAGTAGGAAACACTGTGACTATCTTCTCATCACTGGCCCCTTCTACCAAAGTGGTATGTGCCTCACCGTCTGAGGTGGAGTCCCAACTTTCTTGGGCCTCCTTATCACTAGCCAAAGTTGTCTCTATTGTGGCAGCAACCTTTTGAATGCTACTGTGATTCTTAACTGCAAAAATAGTTCCTATGGGTTCCCTCATAATATTGGCTACTGAACCCTCCTGGTCGCCTGTGAGCAATGCTTACGTATGTAAAATATTTTGTTCAAATTCAAATTATTTAATCCCATAAATGCTTGTACAATAATGACATATTATTCAATCAGTAAAGAAAACTAACAATGTTACTAGATAGATAGATAGATAATTATGTACAGACAATATTTTGGGTCCCTTTATATTTTTTTGTTCGGTGTGAGCCGAGGCTCCATGTTGAAGACCAAGGAGCGGATCCAGCAATTTTAAAAAGGAGTTGTTACTAACCCAGGACAAAGGGGGGTTTTAATTACATGTACCCATTCAAATGCCTTGATCGTCCAAAAAAGGGGGGTTCAAACCCCCGGAAACCCCCCCCCCCCCCCCCCCCTGGATCCGCGCCCGAGGCTTTACATTGACCTATAATGGTTTAGTGCGTTATACATGTATGACTTTGTAATGCTTATTGTGTTTATGGAAAACAATGGGAAAATGTTGCTTAACATCTTGGGATATATATTAAGAAGGCATATATTCAAAAGCAGATTTAATTGATTTGTAGAAAAACATGAATATTAAAGGGCAGATGATCAACTATTATAGTACAAGTCTTTGATTAACCACAATATTATATTTGTCATCACTGACTTATCAATGTTGCTTTTGTATACATGGTATAAAAATCCAACTTGGGTTTCTCATCTGAACTTGTTTACACGGTGTTACATTATCTAATATAGCTAGGCCTGTTATAGGTTTTTCATTATCACACTTATGGGGAACTGATTTTGCTCATTGTTGAAGGATGTACAGTTACTAACAATTACATCACTTCACTTGAAGTTCCTCCATCGTTCAATGTTCATCCATGGAGATCCCTGTCTTGGTTTACGGTTGATGGTTGTCTTATTGAAATTCATACCACATCTCCTTATTCTGGTTATCATACAGTATACATGTTATACCAATGTCCCAGGTTAGTGGGAGGGTTGGGAACTCGCTAACATGTTTAACCCCGCCACATTATTTATGTATGTGCCTGTCCCAAGTCAGTAGCCTGTAATTCAGTGGTTGTCGTTTGTTTATGTGTTACATATTTGTTTTTCGTTCATTTTTTAAAATAAATAAGGCCGTTAGTTTTCTCGTTTGAATTGTTTTACATTGTCTTATCAGGGCCTTTTATAGCTGACTATGTGGTATGGGCTTTCCTCATTGTTGAAGGCCGTACGGTTACCTTAAATTGTTAATGTTTGTGTCATTTTGGTCTTTTGTGGATAGTTGTCTCATTGGCAATCATACCACATCTTCTTTTTTATATGTTATACAAGACTAAAATACCTAGTATTATCAAATGAATTATAACAATTGTTAATAGTTGTCAGACTTTTGTTATCAAAAAGCAGCTACTGTACATGTGTATAATCAAGATGTAGACATGATCACTGGTGTCAGATGTAAACAAGAGTGACTGTGCAAATGCTGAAATGTCATCTCTGCTTTGCCTACATGTATGAAGGTTTTACTACATTATACAATTATGGCCCGTTGAAAAGGTGAATATCCAAAATTGTCAACACGAGAAGGTTATTTCAATGAGGGCGCAGCCCGAAGTGAAATAACTTTTAAGGGTTGACAATTTTGGATATTCATCGATTCTAAGGGGCCACAATTGTTTTATTATACCGAACTAACAGTGGAAATGCCTTTCGAACACTTTCTATATTTTTTAACTTTACATAACAAAGTCAAAGACAAACTGACGTTTAAAAATACATTTGTGACATTGTGTTCTAGAATTTCTAGAGTGTACAACAAAGGTAGAATCTTTTTGTAAAATATTGATGGCCCTGAAAAGGACCGTTAATCTTTAAGAGCTATCATCAGCTGCTGGCACTCTAATTCATGTCCAATGCCTTATTTCCTCGACTCTCGGTGGGCTTCCAGTGTAATGTGAACGCTGCCATTTTGTTTATTTACGTCTGTGACGTCATTTTCATGGGAGATAACTCAAGTACAAATCAACAATCTCAAAAGGTTATTCGCCGGTGAATAATAGGGTTATTCACGATGGTGGAAATTTTTAGTGTTATATAATTCGTCCTTCCTTACAATTGAATGAAAAACAACTGAATTATCCCATGTCACGTGATAACATTTCACCCAATAGAATTGTTTAAAATATATGTAAGGTATAATAAGTACAAGTATCACACAAACTTTTAATTTTCATTAACCTTTGAAAATGAAGTTGCAGTCAAATTAACCATGCCAGACAGATGATGTACACCCTACAAACTGACTTATAAACCCATGATACCCAAAATTTAGTGATTTATACTGTGAAATAGATTTAACATTCTTAACATCCAAACCATGAAAACTAACTTATGCATATCCAATAATATGCCAAAAATAGTGATCCTATACATGTCTTGCATGTACATGTAGTTTATACTGTAGCATCTGAGAAACATTTGGAAATAGATCAAACCACAAAAACTAAGCATTGTTCAATGAACCATGACATTTTCATTGGGGTCAAAGTCTGATGTAAGTCTTGCAATTAGACATATTCACCTTACACTCATTTCATAAACCAAATATAGTTGACCTACTTTTCCTACTGCTTGTAGTATTTTTAAACATGTGTGAGAAACAAACTTGACAAATTACATGTAACTGAAGTAACCTTAATCACTGATCCATGAAATGAAGTCAGGATCAGGTCAACCCTGCCTGACAGACACTGAGACATGTACACCTTTCAAAATACCATAATAATTAATCCAGTAACTCAATTAATATACATACGTTATACATCGTACATTTAAGACTTCAAGTGTAGTTCACTGTGACTGTTCAAACAGTAATATTTTTTTGTAAACAGTTACATGTACATGTAGTGTACCATGAAAACTAGGTGAAGTGCAATGAACAAATCAATAACAGAAACTTCATAACATTTTAAAGGAAGTATCCAGGCATTTCAGCTTCTAAAATGTATCTGGTGAAGCTTAAATACAAAACGGTACGCTGTAGCCACTGCCAGATTGTAATACATATTTCTTGGCTTGCATGCATGTACTTCAACTTTTGTTGCAGGAGGGATGATAAAATTATACTTTAATGTACGTGCATGTTTTATTTGTTTCAAAAACCATGAACACTTGGCCACTAACATGACTAATCATGCTAATTAAGATTTTTATTTAACTGTAATTCAGACTTTAATAATTTAAGTACAGCAAGCAGTCATTTGACTCTAAACAATTGACACGGACTGCACGAGACCCTCATAGTTGGTTAAGATCTTTTTACACACCCTGGACATGCTGGCAGTAGTTAACAATTGCAATGCCAACATAAACTTCAGATGTGATATACATGTACTGTTTTGTTAATTTCACTGAAACTAGAAATTCACATTATCCATATTGTTATTATATTAAAATGACTGATTATCCACTAATTAAAAGTATTCATGAATTCAGATAGGATGCACTATTATTAGTAGTATTCACTGAAACTATGCATTTTCATTATTCCAAATTGCTATTTCAAATGAATAGTTATCCTGGGTATTTATGGAATTCAGAAATAATGTACATGTATGATTGCACTATTAATATTCACTGCAACTACGAAATTTTGTTACTCCAAATTCACAATTGATCATGATAATCCAAGGTAATTAGTCCTCCAGTAATGTGGTCCTCCTTTAATACAATTTGTAATTTTCCTATTTGTACAAGGCACAATTTTCTTCTTGTCCAATTTAATCAGAACATCACATTATCATCATGGAATAATGCTGCACGCCATATTCATAATTTCCAAAAACAATAGATAACTAGCATTAAATAATGAATTAATCCATTGTTTCACAATTTGCAGCTATACAGCGACTCAGTGACATCTATATTTTCTATGCATCAAAGTGCACATGTACTAGCAGGTGTCATATTCTATTAAAGTGGGAATCATGGTCAAACCAATACATATTCAGTATGATTCTACAAAATAAAATATACATTTAGACTCAAGTGCAGTAAATGTTTAACTAATAATAAATATATATAATACTACATGTATATACATTGTGCAATAATAAGAAAGTTAATTACAATAACTGTATTTACCTTGATAAAACTAGCACTTCTCATTTGATTGACCAAAAAATTCTAGCACTAATACAATTCTATTTTCAAGTCCCTATTAACAAGAAAAATAAATCTTTTAAGGGGTCTAAATTCTATATAGTGTTGTCTTTTTTCCTGCATTAATGATTTGTTAAGTGTGATTGTGTACTTTCATTGAAGGGTTACTGTCTCATTGAGGCTCACACCATACTTTTTTTCATCAATTCTTTAAAGTCAGACATCATGGACATAGTTATTCCTCTCTAAAACACAACAGGTTATTTCTTTTGTTTATTTTAATTATGTTTATGATTTAATATGAAATATATTGATACTACAAACATGACAAAGAAAAGTTTAAGGAACGAAAAAATAAAATAAATAAATGCCCTGTTACTATATACATGTAGATGATATTGACTTTACCTTTGTCCAGTGCATATAATGAATAAACCTTTGTGATGTAAAAATATTGTTCCAAGACTTAACCATCCCAGTTAATGTTTTAAATCCTTGAGTTTAATAATTTTTACATCTTTTGTGTTACCCTGAATACTTTTTACTTATTCATTTGTTATAACAGCTTGCATTAAATAATGCTTTGCAGCTCACTTTTTTATTTAATTTAGTTATTTACCCAATTTTATTTTAATAAATCAATATTCAGATTACTTTTAAAATTTGCATTTTAATATCCAAAAAAATATATATCCTGCTGTTTCATATTTTTCTTAAATTATAATTTGTTTTGAAAAAGTTATCAAAATTTTGAAGAGGACAATTTTAATCATGATAATTTGTGAACATTATTATAAAATTGTATCATTATACCAATGACAGATTAAATATCATCCCCCAGGGCAATAAACTATTGTGTCTTAATTTGTATATTAGCTAGATCATGTATATAAGAATTTCTGATTATTACCTATCGCATATCCAGTGTTAACATCCTGATTATTACCTATTTTAATGTCACATTTGCATGGTCATATTCAGTAAATACAAATATTTTAATTGTTAATTTTGAATTTGAATTAAAAAAAATTGTTTTAGACTTAATTAGTAGATACAACACATACAATGCAGTTAACACAGTAAATTTTATGAGAACTTACTGGATAATACTATATCTATAAAAAATATTTTGAGCTTCATAAAATACTTTAAAAAAGTTTATACCATGTTAACATAAAACAAGAATGTGTCCAAAGTACACGGATGCCCCACTCCCACTATCATTTTCCATGTTCAATGGACCGTGAAATTGGATAAAAAATATAATTAGGCATTAAAATTAGAAAGATAATATCATAGGGAACATTTGTACTAAGTTTCAAGTTGATTGGACTTCAACTTCATCAAAAACTACCTTGACCAAAAACTTTAACCTGAAACATGCACTTTCATTTTCTATGTTCAGTGGACCGTGAAATTGGGGTCAAAAGTTTAATTTGGCTTTAAAATGAGAAAGATAATATCATAAGGAACATGTGTACTAAGTTTCAAGTTGATTGGACTTCAACTTCATCAAAAACTACCTTGACCAAAAACTTTAACCTGAAGCGGGACAGACGGACGAACGAACAGACGAACGAACGAACGAACAGACGGACGGACGAACGAACGAACGGACGCACAGACCAGAAAACATAATGCCCCTCTACTATCGTAGGTGGGGCATAAAAATATGCATACAGATAGATTTTTTTGTTATGTTTTCCTGACATATTGAATGTTTACATAAAATAATTATCATGATTATGTAAAAAATGCAAAAAATCTGCAGTCGTATGTGAATGCACATGATCAAAGGAGATGTGGGATATATCAATGATGCATCAACCCAACAGTTTAATAGGCAACAATAAAGTAACCAAAACACAATTGAATGCGTGTCGAAAAATATATATGACTTATGATTAGAAGGTCCTTAATCCTTGCGGAATAAATATAATGACCATTGAATGTTACTACTTGTAAGTTAGATAACATGTATGGCACAAATGAATTTTGAAAAACAATGCTAACAGGGCACAATTTATATAAAAATTTCACATGAAAATATATAGTTTGGGTTCAAAGTATTAACAAATTATAGTGATTTAATATAAATTCTATGTTAAATCTAAAAAGAATAAAATTATGATGCTAGCGTTGCTCTTTTAATATGTGTTTTTTAAACAATATAGTACATGATATTTAAAAACAATTACTAATTGAATTAGCACAATTTGTTTAATCAACTGTGTTTAAATGGCAACTGTTTATGACTCTCTGCCTTGTTTCAGGAACATTAATTTAATAATGTTGTTTTATTTTGATGATTAATGCTATTTTAAACCATTTTTAAAATATTTATTCACTTTCAATGCCTGGCATATGCATGCTATTATCAAATATATTAATGTTTTGTTGTCCATGATTTGAGAATTATTTAAAATCTAAATGAAAATGGACACTTGCTAAATAAGTCACTATTTAATCTTAAAGTTAATAATTTTCTTAACATTTTATGATCAAATCATATGTGTTTGTACTATGCATGTTTTTTTTATCGAAATCATGACGTCACAATGCATTCTAAATAGAACAAAAACTATCAGCTGATAAAGCAAAACTAGGGAAATACTAGTAATCCAGCATAAGCATGATAAGAAACACATTTACAGTCTTCATGACGAACTTTTAAATCTACAGGCCCTGAGTTCAATTTTTGAAATTTTTTAGTAAGATTCTGTTGGCCTGTAGATATGATTTCTACAGGCCCGAGAGCAATTTTACTAGCCTGGGCTGCCACTCAGTGTGAAGACTGCATTTATATGGATACGTACATGTAAAGATCGGTTGGTTGTTGGTTATAAAATGTCCAGTGACAAGTATTTCATGCAAATTTATGACCCGAGTTAGCAATACATTAACATACAATATGTACACTACATGATGTATAGGTCAGCATGGTCAGTAGCAGATCCAGAACTTTTCATAAGGGACAGGGCCCCTGACTGCCCTAGGGGCACGGATCCAGTCATGCTTGAGTGATTCCCTATATAATCGACCAAATTATTCCCACAAAAAAGGGGAAGATATAGAGTAACCTTTTATGTATTCCACTCAAGGTGATGTATGCAAAATAATTAAGGGAATAAATGACATACACATGATAATATGGGGGGGGGGGGGGGGGGGGGGGGTTCTTTGTCCTTCATGACTTTCAATGATTTATTATGAAGCACAACTTTAACATTGAAGCTTAAAGGTGGCTCAAAGCTTATATTTTCCCTGGAAAATGCAACTATGCACGATTGTGGTAATATAGAACGTCGATTCATAGCTATATATAGCCTATCGGAGTATCTCAATATAGATTCCGTAGGATCAGTGGCGGATCCAGCCATTCTAAAAAAGGGGGGGGGGGGTCCAACTATATGTCCCCATTTAAATGCATTGAGCGGCCAAAACAAAGGAGGTTCGAACCCTTGGAACCCCCCCCCCCCCCCTTTTGGATCCGCCAATGAGAACACATTGTAAGGTCTGTAAGCCGACAAATGTGCACATTTTCCCTTCAAAATTATGAATCCATGATTATTCGATAGACATGCTTTAAAATATTGATAATTTCTACTCACCGATTGTATTTTCCAGCTCAGATTATTGAACATGTGGTCTAACATCTGTAGTTACCTGTGTAAAAATATAGTTTGCCGACTGAAGTCCCGGTTTTTTTGTTTTTTTTGCCGACAAGAAATTAAAGTGGATAAATCGTTTACGGTGAAGAATTGTTTTCCGTTTTTAATGAAACTTGACAGATTTTACTAATTATTTTTTTATTCATCGGAAATGTCCCTCTTGGTGTAATTCGAATTAAAACGGGTTTATTATGCTGTACAATATTGGTAACTTAGTCATAATCTTTAAATTTATTTCAGGTACACCCTTGTACATTTTTCTATTGCGCAGAATTTATCAAATATAAATTTGAATGTATCCATTATCATCTTCTCATTCTTCTGCAATAATATTAAAACTCTATTTTAAACGAAAGCTTCTGGTTTTTAAAACCAGTTATGAACGAAAATGTTATAAAACAGATATTATAAAATAAAAAGTAAGGATATCAAAAGGATTATTTAAAGTCAAACGCACATGACTGTCAAAAATGAACGGACAATGCTACGGCAATAAATGGAAAACGACAAAAGACAAACAACGATCGCAAAATAAGTGAATAAACAGCAAAACAAGTTTACAATCGCACGATAGACGATAATAGTATAAGTAATGGACTATTTCACAACAAAATCAAATCTTGAGAGCCGGGTGAGACGTGATTTTTTTTTTTTACACTGATGGACTACCGTTACGCTAAAATATTTGTATTAAAACATTTACCGACTGTATCAACCTATGAAGTGTTTGTTTTAAACATTTAACGACTGTGTCAACCTTTTATAAGTTGTGCTAAACATTTAATGACTGTGCCAACCTTTAGAAAGTTGTAACAAACATTTAACGACTGTCCCAACTCTAAAAACGTTGTGACAAACATTTTCTGGCTGCATCAACGTCTGAAAAGTTGACACAAACAAATTTTAACTGTCCCAACTATTAAAAGGTTGGGACGGACATTATGCAACTGCCACAACTATTAGAAAGACTGTAATAAATATATTTTGACTGTGACAACACCGTAAACCACTGCAACAGTTCTGAAATGACTGATGGTAGCATTTTTTGACTTTCACAACCCGTAGAAAAGTTGGGACAGACATAAATGAACTGTTGCAACGAAATATGACAGATTTGACAGTCATTACTTGTCTTTTACAGACTAAGACAGTCGTACAACGACTGTTACTGGTATGGACAGTTGTTTTTTCGTCCAGTAGTGTACTCTGCCTTGGGGTACAGACTCAACTACTGAGAGGCCTAACTTCATTTGCGGGGACTCACTCCGGCCTCCTGAGTAGTCCCGTTTAAGTTTAATGGTCCTGTTTCTGTTCTGCTTGACTGAATTGTGGAGCTAACAGTTCTATCCTTCTCCTGTAAATCCAGACAGTCCTTCTTAACATGCCCCGGCTTAAGACAATGTTAGCACACTCCCTCCCATGGAGGCCCTCTATCAGTGGAGGGACCCCCTGAAACGGACTTACCTCCATTTGGGCATTTCATTTTGGAATGGCCCCTCTCCCCACAGTGGTGGCAACTTTCTGTCCCTGTCTGTCTGCCAGGTAAGCAGCTTCCTGCAATGGGGCTTGTGAGGAGTTGCTTGAATTGGTCCATCATGTTGTCTAATTTTTCATGGACTTGACCAAGTTTGTTTTCAGTATTGTCAGTCATTCCTCAGTCAACAACAGGAGTAGGAAACACTGTGACTATCTTCTCATCACTGGCCCCTTCTACCAAAGTGGTATGTGCCTCACCGTCTGAGGTGGAGTCCCAACTTTCTTGGGCCTCCTTATCACTAGCCAAAGTTGTCTCTATTGTGGCAGCAACCTTTTGAATGCTACTGTGATTCTTAACTGCAAAAATAGTTCCTATGGGTTCCCTCATAATATTGGCTACTGAACCCTCCTGGTCGCCTGTGAGCAATGCTGCAGTAAATAAGTTGCCTTGGGGCACCTCACATTTCTCTTCTAATGGTATGGCTGGGGTATCCACCATCAAGGAATACCCCTGGTTGGCCCTTATTTTCCAACAACCACTGTCGGAGTCCTTTATTAAAGTGAACCTTCTGTCCACATCAACCTTGATCAGTTTATGAATATCAGGTAAGGAGTACCCGTCAAAGCCTGGGTCCCTTTTAAGGATTTCCTCAACCAACAAATACCCACCTGGGAGAAGGCTGTGGTCCAACTCCGGTGCACCATGCCCCAATATGTTCCAGAGACATTTTAATAGGTAGCAGTCCAATCCGCTTGAAGGAGTTGCCTCTTTGTCAGAATTGGAGCACTGCTCTGATTCCATCTCTGCTCTAACCTTCACCAACACTCTAGGTTCTCTGTTCCCCTCTCTGTCCCTGGCACCTACCCCTGGGCCCACTATAGCTGCCTCCGCTACTCTGCCTTGGGGTACAGACTCAACTACTGAGAGGCCTAACTTCATTTGCGGGGACTCACTCCGGCCTCCTGAGTAGTCCCGTTTAAGTTTAATGGTCCTGTTTCTGTTCTGCTTGACTGAATTGTGGAGCTAACAGTTCTATCCTTCTCCTGTAAATCCAGACAGTCCTTCTTAACATGCCCCGGCTTAAGACAATGTTAGCACACTCCCTCCCATGGAGGCCCTCTATCAGTGGAGGGACCCCCTGAAACGGACTTACCTCCATTTGGGCATTTCATTTTGGAATGGCCCCTCTCCCCACAGTGGTGGCAACTTTCTGTCCCTGTCTGTCTGCCAGGTAAGCAGCTTCCTGCAATGGGGCTTGTGAGGAGTTGCTGGAATTGGTCCATCATGTTGTCTAATTTTTCATGGACTTGACCAAGTTTGTTTTCAGTATTGTCAGTCATTCCTCAGTCAACAACAGGAGTAGGAAACACTGTGACTATCTTCTCATCACTGGCCCCTTCTACCAAAGTGGTATGTGCCTCACCGTCTGAGGTGGAGTCCCAACTTTCTTGGGCCTCCTTATCACTAGCCAAAGTTGTCTCTATTGTGGCAGCAACCTTTTGAATGCTACTGTGATTCTTAACTGCAAAAATAGTTCCTATGGGTTCCCTCATAATATTGGCTACTGAACCCTCCTGGTCGCCTGTGAGCAATGCTGCAGTAAATAAGTTGCCTTGGGGCACCTCACATTTCTCTTCTAATGGTATGGCTGGGGTATCCACCATCAAGGAATACCCCTGGTTGGCCCTTATTTTCCAACAACCACTGTCGGAGTCCTTTATTAAAGTGAACCTTCTGTCCACATCAACCTTGATCAGTTTATGAATATCAGGTAAGGAGTACCCGTCAAAGCCTGGGTCCCTTTTAAGGATTTCCTCAACCAACAAATACCCACCTGGGAGAAGGCTGTGGTCCAACTCCGGTGCACCATGCCCCAATATGTTCCAGAGACATTTTAATAGGTAGCAGTCCAATCCGCTTGAAGGAGTTGCCTCTTTGTCAGAATTGGAGCACTGCTCTGATTCCATCTCTGCTCTAACCTTCACCAACACTCTAGGTTCTCTGTTCCCCTCTCTGTCCCTGGCACCTACCCCTGGGCCCACTATAGCTGCCTCCGCTACTCTGCCTTGGGGTACAGACTCAACTACTGAGAGGCCTAACTTCATTTGCGGGGACTCACTCCGGCCTCCTGAGTAGTCCCGTTTAAGTTTAATGGTCCTGTTTCTGTTCGGCTTGACTGAATTGTGGAGCTAACAGTTCTATCCTTCTCCTGTAAATCCAGACAGTCCTTCTTAACATGCCCCGGCTTAAGACAATGGTAGCACACTCCCTCCCATGGAGGCCCTCTATCAGTGGAGGGACCCATTGAAACGGACTTACCTCCATTTGGGCATTTCATTTTGGAATGGCCCCTCTCCCCACAGTGGTGGCAACTTTCTGTCCCTGTCTGTCTGCCAGGTAAGCAGCTTCCTGCAATGGGGCTTGTGAGGAGTTGCTTGAATTGGTCCATCATGTAGTCTAATTTTTCATGGACTTGACCAAGTTTGTTTTCAGTATTGTCAGTCATTCCTCCGTCAACAACAGGAGTAGGAAACACTGTGACTATCTTCTCATCACTGGCCCCTTCTACCAAAGTGGTATGTGCCTCACCGTCTGAGGTGGAGTCCCAACTTTCTTGGGCCTCCTTATCACTAGCCAAAGTTGTCTCTATTGTGGCAGCAACCTTTTGAATGCTACTGTGATTCTTAACTGCAAAAATAGTTCCTATGGGTTCCCTCATAATATTGGCTACTGAACCCTCCTGGTCGCCTGTGAGCAATGCTGCAGTAAATAAGTTGCCTTGGGGCACCTCACATTTCTCTTCTAATGGTATGGCTGGGGTATCCACCATCAAGGAATACCCCTGGTTGGCCCTTATTTTCCAACAACCACTGTCGGAGTCCTTTATTAAAGTGAACCTTCTGTCCACATCAACCTTGATCAGTTTATGAATATCAGGTAAGGAGTACCCGTCAAAGCCTGGGTCCCTTTTAAGGATTTCCTCAACCAACAAATACCCACCTGGGAGAAGGCTGTGGTCCAACTCCGGTGCACCATGCCCCAATATGTTCCAGAGACATTTTAATAGGTAGCAGTCCAATCCGCCTGAAGGAGTTGCCTCTTTGTCAGAATTGGAGCACTGCTCTGATTCCATCTCTGCTCTAACCTTCACCAACACTCTAGGTTCTCTGTTCCCCTCTCTGTCCCTGGCACCTACCCCTGGGCCCACTATAGCTGCCTCCGCTACTCTGCCTTGGGGTACAGACTCAACTACTGAGAGGCCTAACTTCATTTGCGGGGACTCACTCCGGCCTCCTGAGTAGTCCCGTTTAAGTTTAATGGTCCTGTTTCTGTTCTGCTTGACTGAATTGTGGAGCTAACAGTTCTATCCTTCTCCTGTAAATCCAGACAGTCCTTCTTAACATGCCCCGGCTTAAGACAATGGTAGCACACTCCCTCCCATGGAGGCCCTCTATCAGTGGAGGGACCCCCTGAAACGGACTTACCTCCATTTGGGCATTTCATTTTGGAATGGCCCCTCTCCCCACAGTGGTGGCAACTTTCTGTCCCTGTCTGTCTGCCAGGTAAGCAGCTTCCTGCAATGGGGCTTGTGAGGAGTTGCTTGAATTGGTCCATCATGTTGTCTAATTTTTCATGGACTTGACCAAGTTTGTTTTCAAACTTCTTATCAGACTTTTCTAACTCCACTTTCCATGTACTGACTGGGGCCCTCTCAAGGGCCATGGTATCCCTTACATGGGGCCCCTGATACTCACGGAAGGCCTCATGGTGGTCTCCATACTGCCCATTAGTTACCTGTCTAACCTCAAGCCTATTTGGCTTACCATATATTGCCTGTGTGTTATGTTGGAATAGCCGTATTTTATCTATGGCCTCCTCAATACTTTGGGGCTGAAGGTTAGAGATTTGCACTCCCAACTGTTTGTTTTCAATGCCCTGGCACAGTCGCATTACGGCTTGCTCGTACATGTAATCGTCAGGGAGGTTTCTAAATGCCCTGGTGGCCAAGGACAACACCCGATCAGCCCAGTCCTCGAGAGACTCCTCAGGGGCTTGCCAGGCATTGTTAAACTGGACCTGGGCAGTCTCAGGGAGCGCCTTGAAACCAAACCGCTTGTGAAGCTTCTCCACAAGCTCCCTATAACTCACCTCCCTGTCTCTTTCTGTTATGAGGGCATAATATTCACTGGCTTTTCCCTCAAGACACCAGCAAAGTTGGTCCTTGCATTCCTGGGGACCCCATTCACAAACTTCCGCATACCTTGCAAATTTTGTGAAAAAGGCCTGCCAGTTGCCCATCCCGTCATACTTAATATTTTTTGGGGCATTGGTAACTTTAGAGATGCCACCTAAAGTTCCTCGTAGCCCACCCCTGTTGTCAGGTCCCCTTGTGTTTTCTATAGGCCTATCCTCATTATATGGTACTGGGTAGGCCTGTTGTCCATAGCCCACCCCTGCGGTGACCCCTTGTGGGGGCACCGCTGTATACCCTTGATTATACTGGTTCTTGGGTTGCCTATCCCCATAGTCATGAGATAAATTCTGCCTTGTGTCCGCACCCCTATTGTCTTGCCTCTTGCCATACTTACTGCAGGCCATTTCATTCTGTCCCCCACCAGTGTAAGCTGGTTGGGTACAGGGTGCTGACCCCTGACCTGCATAGTTGCTTGCGTGACCCATGGGGTGTGAAGGTGTGCCCCAATAGTTTGGGGTAAGTTTGTCCCACGCACTGTCTTTACCTGGACAATACGGCTTGTTCCAAATACTACCCCTGTACATGTGGTGAGGGGGACTACCTTGGTTTGGGTCACCAATAACATGGTGACTCCACTCTTTTTTCTGTAACTGTTCACTGTAGCCCCCATCCCAATTCCCTGTGGGTTCAGGTCTAGCATTAGCATCACCGGGATATGAACTATATTCAAGAAAGGCAGAGTCCATCTGGCTGTGCCCTTCCAAGGGCCCGGGACTTTGCCCCTGGTGCCATGCTTCTTGCCTAAATGCAGATTGGCCTTGTACTTGGGAGGGTGTGCCCTGTGGGGCAATGTGTCCCCTGTCTAACATCTCACCATGCCTGCCTTGGGCCTGAGGTGGTGGCCCAATATTTTGGCCACCTCCATTTGGGCTGAAGTCCAGCCTGGATAAGAGGCCCCTTGTTACTCGTAGGTGGGAGATAGTGGACAAGTCTGACTCTGTCACAAAGCCCTTGCCCTCCCTAATGTCCATTATTTGCTCCCCAGTTTTTATGCCTATACCTGGGAGCTGGAGTAACTGTCGAAAGCTACAAGTGTTTAGGTTTACAACCGACATTTGTAACTGTAAATCACTGAACAACAATAATTATTTATAACAAAGTTTTTTTTTATTTAAAGAATAAACAACAACAAACAACACACTCAATACCACAATTTATTTATTTAATAACACAAATACTACTGCTTCGGGTAACCCGTCCTTCTGGTCTGCGGTTAACAAAAGTAAACAAAACAATAACACAAAGACTGGTAACCCGTCCTTCTGGTCTGCGGTTAACACAAGTAAACAAAACAATAACAATAACAATACGACTGGTAACCCGTCCTTCTGGTCTGCGGTTATCAGAAGTAAACAAAACAATAACTTGTCGACTGGTAACCCGTCCTTCTGGTCTGCAGTTACCGGTGACTGGTACCCAGCTGTCCCTTCAGGGTCAGCAAGGTAACCTGACGTCTACTTGCACAATCCTTTCTCTTAAACAACCGTGAAGTATTCCTCCAAAATACTCCACAAGTGCCTGAAATGACTTATTCCCGCGCTGGAATAAACCAAATCACCTTTCCCCTCCTGTCTTACTATTTTTTGCCGTACACTACCTGCACGGCAAAAACATAAAAAATACTCAATAATACGCAAAAATCAGGGGTTCTACCGCGCTGCAAAACCCCTGAAATGTTATGTAATATTCTCTACCAGAGTATTACACAACAAAAACGATCGGCAAAGGTTTCCCCCGAATCCTTTTCCGCTGGAAACACTGTCGAAGCGAACGTCGCCTCAAATCACAAAATGAGCCCTTAATTGCAATGCTCCACGCAAATAAGTGCTCGCAGCGCCAATGTTGTGATCCCGAGTATATCTCAAGATCGATATATACCTTAGATGGTCGTTCCTGTAGTCAGGAAAGGCCGATTGCTCTTCTAGTCAGAATAGTCGTCTGTATTAGCCATTGTATTCAACCGGAAGAGAATGGTTTCTGGGAAGTTCTTCGGACATCTCTAGATGGTCTGTCTGATGACCTAAAACTAACCCTCCGGATACTACAATATTATGTTAGATATACTGTTCCCAGATCCATTGGAGGACCCACTATCAACGTAAATGTACGTTGATAGTGGGTCTTCCCATGGATAGAAACAAGTGCCTGTGAATACACGTGTTGAAATACATATTACAAAGGCAAACCTCAAACACAAAGGCAAACGACGAATGAATGCATACAGAATATTCATGTATGATGTATTGAGACAATATTTATTTCTGGAACTGTAAACAATGGTAAAGTGCAAAATGAAATAGAAACGCAACAAAACGAATCGAAATGAAATGAAATGGGCCATAATAGTAAAACGATGTACCGCAGAACGAAACGAAATAAATATTTTTTTTACAATTTCAACTTAAAATAAAATTACTTAGATGTACTTATTAAGGCTACGGTTACATGGAAATGTAACAATAATATTTTACATTGGTGACTACATGCCGGAATGCATGATTAGGTAAGGACCTGATTAATTATGAATGTACCAATAACTATTGAAGCTACGGTTTATACTAGGGATGGCAACGAGTACTCGAGTACTCGGATACTCGCTCGGAAGGCTGAGTACTCGAGTACAGTTTTAGTACTCGGATACTCGTTTGCCTGTTATACATCTTGAGATATTTCTCTTCGCATTTCACTCACTTTTCCGTTGAAATATCCCCTTCGTAATACTAAATAAAATCAATTAATAACATAAATATGTTTACCCTGAGGATACTATTTGTTATAGTAGTACCAGCAACCCCCTTTCCTCCCGAGGGAATGTTTTCATGTGCACTACTTGTAACAAAACATAGAAAGTCAAACAGTCTTTCTTCTGAACTTGTTGACCAGCTCATATTTTTAAACAAGAACAAAATCAAAGTGACCTGCAGTGAACCCTTCGCAACTGATTAAAGACATGTGAGGCCCCTCATGGGGGGGGGGGGGGGTCCTAGTAATCACATAATCACCATTTTTTTCCCAATATAATCACATAATCATTAAATATTTGCTTATCTTTAGTAATCAAATAATCATAAACTAAAAATACAGTCCTAGGTAATCAAATAATCATGAAATATTTGGCTTAATAATCAAATAATCATTAAAAAAACGGCCAAGTAATCACATAATTAACCAGGTGCTCCGCAGGGCGCAGCTTTATACGACCGCAGAGGTCGAACCCTGAACAGTTGGGGCAAGTATGGACAAAACATTCAAGCGTGATACAGCTCTGAATTTGGATTGTGATCAAATTTTTGACATTACATTTTTTTTTTTTACACAAAACAAATGTCAAGATTTTACAAATCAATTAAAGATTTCTTCTTCAAACTTTTTAAATCTAAAATTAAATAGTTGACACAGCATAGGTTTCTGACACAGAATGAATGTGGTCTAATGAACTTAAAAGTTTTTTTTTTGCCTTTGAGCAATTCACTATGCTGTTGAATATTAATCCTCTCAAAAAAATGTTTGAAGAAATTTTCTTTTTATTTATGAAATCTGAAATGAGAAAAATTTAAACCCCCCCCCCCCCTTTTTTTTCACATCCCCGCTTCCCTTTTTCCAAAACTGATATCAATTCAAATTTCTAATGGAGTTTGCAACAATAACTACTCTTTTAAATACATCATAAAATATTAAAATGTAAAATAAAGTATTTGTTATCACTGAATGGTAAAGATTGGTTGGTAGTAAAAGTGAATATACATTGTTTATAGTATAAAACAATAAAAATAACTTCATCAGCAACATTTTATATTGGCAAATTTCCAATGAAGTTATTTACATAAAGTTATTGGCAAATAAAAATAGAAAATGACATCATAGTCATGTCTGGCAAATGTCCAACATACATTATCTAAAAACATTTTAGATAAGATAAGGAAAAAAAGCTTCATCAGCAACATTTTATATTGGCAAATTTCCAATGAAGTTATTTACATAAAGTTATTGGCAAATAAAAATAGAAAATGACATCATAGTCATGTCTGGCAAATTTCCAACATATATTATCAACTACTATTCTATACAAAGAAAGATAACTCTAATTGAAAATTAATTGCTATTGCACAATATTGTGCAATTAGATATTTCTTGCTATTGTGCAATACTGTGCAATTGAAAATTTCTTGCTATTGCACAATACTTGATATGGAATCCTGATTCGGACCAACTTGAAAACTGGGCCCATAATCAAAAATCAAAGTACATATTTAGATAAAGCATATTAATAAGCCCAAGAATTTAATTTTTGTTAAAATCAAACTTAGTTTAATTTTGGACCCTTTGGACCTTAATGTAGACCAATTTGAAAACTGGACCAAAAATTAAGAATCTACATACACAGTTAGATTTGGCATATCAAAAACCCCAATTATTCAATTTTTAATGAAAACAAACAAAGTTTAATTTTGGACCCCAATTTGGACTAACTTGAAAACTAGGCCAATAATTAAAAATCTAAGTACATTTTTAAATTCAGCATATCAAAGAACCCCAAGGATTTAATTTTTGTTAAAATCAAACTTAGTTTAATTTTGGACCCTTTGGACCTTAATGTAGACCAATTTGAAAACGGGACCAAAAATTAAGAATCTACATACATAGTTAGATTCGGCATATCAAAGAACCCCAATTATTCAATTTTTGATGAAATCACACAAAGTTCAATTTTAGACCCTTTGGGCCCCTTATTCCTAAACTGTTAGGACCAAAACTCCCAAAATCAAACCCAACCTTCCTTTTATGGTCATAAACCTTGTGTTTAAATTTCATAGATTTCTATTTACTTATACTAAAGTTATGGTGCAAAAACCAAGAATAATGCTTATTTGGGCCCTTTTTTGGCCCTTAATTCCTAAACTGTTGGAACCAAAACTCCAAAAATCAATCCCAACCTTCCTTTTGTGGTCATAAACCTTGTGTCAAAATTTCATAGATTTCTATTAACTTAAACTAAAGTTATAGTGCGAAAACCAAGAAAATGCTTATTTGGGCCCTTTTTGGCCCCTAATTCCTAAAATGTTGGGACCAAAACTCCCAAAATCAATACCAACCTTCCTTTTGTGGTCATAAACCTTGTGTTAAAATTTCATAGATTTCCATTCACTTTTACTAAAGTTAGAGTGCGAAAACTAAAAGTATTCGGACGCAGGACGACGACGACGACGACGACGACGACGACGACGCCGACGCCAACGTGATAGCAATATACGACGAAAAATTTTTCAAATTTTGCGGTCGTATAAAAACCCCATGAGGGCCCTCACATGTTTAACGGTGTTTGTACAAGGATCAACACTTTTATGGATTAATAATTAACTCATCACAAGCCTTAAAAACTGACCTTTGTTTGTTTTCAAGACTTCTATGTAAACGTGATTGGTATGAGATGTACATTTGAATTAATTTAATTACTCTGTATTTGAAACTTAACTATAATTGTTTAATTTACAATTTAAAGATTGGCGAAAGTACGAGAGCGGCATTCAAATCAAAAAGTCCAAAATAAACTGGCTAAAAAAAGAGGGGCAAACGAGAGTGCAAAAAAAAAGAGAAAAAGTAAGACTGAGCAGCACGAAAAAAGCCCAATAGTATTGTTGGCAAATTAATGGACAGTCGTATTATAATAATATATAAATACCAACTCATCAGAAACAGATGATACATATATTGTCTACTTTGTCGAACTTTATAAGCAAATATTTATGATTTATTGGAACTTGGTTCATGAACACGTGCACAAACAATAATTGCTACTATGATAGGTTATTTGTAGAAACGGCGGTCGGTAGTTCATTGTTTAAATGATAAAAAAAAACCAGAGGATCAAGCTACTTTTGTAGTATTTTGTATTTTGTTAATATGTTTATGAAAGGTAATAACAATAACACTGTATCCCACCTAAAATCTCAACTTTTCAGTAGACGTTTAAGATTCATCAGAGTACTCGCGAGTACTCGAGTATCACGACCGAGTATCCGAGTATTAATTTCCAGATCTTTTGACATCCCTAGTTTATACATAGTGTTATTGTAACATGATAAACAACAATGGGACTTGTACTATGTAATTGTTCTAAATAATAAAAGTTAAAGACATTTATTTTATATTTACAATACATAGAGATTAATACATGGCCTCTTCCAATTCAGCCTGTGTATCATCCCGAGACCCCCATATCAGCCCGAGACGGAGTCGAGGTGCTGATATGGGTTGAGGGATGATGATACCCAGGCTGCTATGGAAAAGGCCATGTATTTATCACTTTATCATATACTTCCGACAATAATTTTATGTAAGGCAAATAAACAAATGCAATAACTAAAACAGTCAAAAACTTTATAAAGAAGTTAAATTATGAATCAAATATACTATAATTGTCCAACAGCATCACTACCTCCATATATATCATATATGTATGGTAACATTTGATAGAGGCATTTTGAAACATTGAAAATTTGGAAGAGTTTTATGATCATTACTCCATGTTTGTTGTACTATAAAATGTTTCATAATTGCCAATGGCATTTGATAGCAAGTACAATGTACTAAACTATCCCCACAAAAGTTCCAATAAATTTGACGTCATCATAAAAAATGTCTGACGTCACAATGGAAAAGTAAACAACCGATACCGAAAACACCGGAAGTAACTTGCACGAGATGCACCTGATATGGGTTATCAGCCCGGTTTGGAAATTATGGCTTGTGTACTAATCCGCTCATTACACATATGCAAAAGCCATGAAAGCTATCATATCAATGCTAAGTATATGATAAATATAATTATTACATACAATTTTAGTTTATTATTTACAATGACAGCTTCTACATATCCAGTAAGTGGTTTTTGAAGCATGTTCAAGTCCGACACATTTTTGATGAATCAGGCCACTCCAAGCAGCCATCACTAACCAGTGATGCCGCTTTGTGAACGTCTGTATTGCATACCGTGCAATTCCATTCTGCGATATTCCTCAGTTTTAGAAGATAATGACGTTACGCACAGTATTGGTGAACCCTACTAGTTCCGCGTTTTTTCTTCCTAATTTGAGAATGTCTTTTAGAATAAATGAAAACTGGTATGATATGTAATGTCTAAAAGACTATAGTTTTATAGTAATATCTTTGAAATAATAAAATTATAACATAAAATTAAATCAAATAACCCTAAAGGAAAAAAAACGTCAAAAAATATGAGCGTAACTTGTAACATGGAAATCGAGTTTTTTTAGTAATTTGAATCAGAAAATCTTATTTTTGCACGCAAATTAGCGGGAAATGCTATGCGAAATTTTAGCACAATTCGCTATGACGTCATCCGACGTTTTGGGCATTTTTTTTCAAATATGCGAGTTAGAAGATGCATTGAAATGTTCAAAAGATGATGTAACAAGACATATGAAATAGGGGGAAAAAATTACAATGGATTCTACGGTAAGAAATTTTATAGAATGCAATAATATATAAACGAAAAAAACCATATATTCTTAATGTGCTTTTAATATCGTTTACAAATAGTACAAACATATGGTTTGGAAGTGGAATTTTCTATTCGAATTTTAACTTTTTGCTTGTCTAGTCCATTTTGTTACCGTGTGCTAAATGCACAAATTATGTACGTTTTCGTAAAGATGTTGTACATTCGAATGTAAATATAAATCAATTGTGTATCTTATTCTTTAATTTATGTATTGTTTTCGTAATGTGTTAATAAAAGTCTTTCTCATATAAAAGGAATTTTGAATAAATAATGAAAGACAAAAAAAATAATAAGAAAATCGAAATGTCTAGTCTGATTTGTTACCGTGCAATCTTGTAACGTTTTTCCGTGATTTTCAACGTAACGTTTATTTTGTCATTTTAATTTTTTATGCATAAACTACGTTCTTGTAGGCCAAAACAAATTTAACCACCACTGAAAGAATAAGATTAAATAAAGAAAGAAAGGAAAAAAAGAAGAAGAGAACAAAAAGCGAGATGCTACATAAAAAAACCGTTACAAAAAAAGAAAATTATCAAAGACTAAAGCACTAAGTGAAACAAAGAGCGCAATTAAACAAAGACTTTATAATGAAAGAAGAAAACAGCAAAACCTGCAAAAAGATAACAAGAAGGAGAACAGAAGGAATTACATGAATAATTACAGAAAAAGAATACGTGCTGATCTAACAAGTACACCAAAGAGTGACGAGGGAATCCCATTTTCTAACAGAATGGATAAAGCGAGGTAAAAAAATTGAAAATAAAATAGAATGACATAAAACAAATGGTTAACCATTAAACAATTAAATATTCAAAATCTTAAGACTCTTTTACCCGTGTACCGTGGGACTTAGACATCTATAACCGCATTTATTTGAATTGGGATTTATGAAATAAAAATAACTACATGTACCAAATAAATTGATGAAATCTATCTTAAACCAAACCCGAACATTAAAGGGGATCTGACAGTATGCCATTTCTTGAAATAAAAAAAACAATAAAAATAAAGTAACTTTAAATAGTTTTTTGTATAAAAAATTAGTATATCGAAGCTAGAAGCATTAACTAGTCCAAATACACATGAATGTGGATTAAGACAAGGGAAGAAATAGCTCCCCTTTTCATGGGAAGAGTTTTGTTATCAATAGACACAAGGATTCTTTTTTGCAGGTTATATATAAGGATAATCCTGATCACATAAAAACCGAGCATTCCTTTTTGTAACATATTTAAGCGGAAGTCAAACTTACGACAGCGGTACAGGCTACATTAATTTAAATCAGAACCCGCCCCCCCCCCCCCAAAAAAAAAAATTGCATTCTATAATTATAAATACAAAAAAAGCTTCGTAAATTTTATGTCTCGTGAAAATCATCATGGGTTTATTCAAATGAAATGACCTGTTTTCTTTTTTTTTTCAGGTCAATCAAAAAATTGAAACAAGCACTTCCAATAACTCCAAATAAACGAGCGGCTGTACTTTCTGCATACGTTGACTGTAATCGAATTTTAAAATCACCAGGAGTTAAAAAATTTCATGATTCGTTTGAAGAAAGCGTAGAAAAAATGGCGATTCGTAATATACAAGATGTAATTACGTCGGTAAAACACAAGAGAAATGGAGAAGCTAAAGCTGCATTAAATATTCTAACTTCGTCTGTTAGCGGTGAAAATATATCCGACAGAAAGAGAGCAACGAAAAGTTTGGCAAATATATTAGGCGTAAATAGTAGAACTTTACAGAAAGGGAAAAAAAATAGAACCAAAGTCTTGCATTCAGAACACTCGTCATTTCTTTACACGACTCGGAAAACCAGATCCGATGCCCTGACAGAACGAACCAAACGAATTGTTCATGACTTCTGGCTTCAATCAAATGTCAGCAGACCAACAAATAACAAAAATGACATCAAACGAGTAAGAATTAGCCCCAATGTATATTCCTCTCATTCGTGTTATATTTTAGAAAAAACACAGACCGAAATATTTCTTCAGTTCAAGAATGAATATCCTGATGAAAAGATTGGACAAAGGGCGTTTGAAAAATGCAAGCCGTATTTTGTAAGAACAGCACAGTTTAAGGACAAAGTTACATGCTGTTGTCGACAGCATGTTGAGATGAGGTCACTTTTTAAATCATGTATGCAATTTCGTAAAAGATTACTGTCCAGGGAAGGAAGCAGTGAGGTAAAATTGTATGAATCTTTGAGTGAGCTTGTAGATGATACTTTATGTACTCGTTCAGCAAATACACACCAACATAAGATATCGTGCTTAGATAGGCTGTGCTCTGAATGTGGCGTCTGTAAATTTTCAATGTTGCCAGGAGAATTAGATGAAAGTGATGTCCAAATTTCTTGGGAACGATACGAATACAAAAATGTTAAAGTTAAAGGTGATAAAATGATAAGGAAATTGGTTCTTGTGAGAAAAAGTTCTTCCCCTGCTGAAATGTTTCAATACTTAAAAAAACTTTTAGAGACATTTCCTGCACATCAATTTCGCGCATACTGGCAATCTAAGCAAATGAAATCATTGGTTGAAAATCTTCCGATAGGTCATTGTGTGACAGTTCACGATTTTTCTGAGAATTATAAGTGTACTGAACAGAATGAAATTCAATCCTCTTATTTTCAGAAATTAGAGGTTTCACTACATGTTACAATATTACATAGACATTCAGTTCTCGAATATGACGGAAAAGATAGCACCGCGGAAGAACCAAATATTGTCACTGAACAGTTTTTTGTGATAAGCCCAGACCAAAAACATGATCATCATTATACACATTGTGTGCAAAACTTGGTCTCGGAATATTTGAAATCTATTAACTGTGAAATATCGGTAATGCATGAGTTTACTGACGGGTGTAGCTCACAATATAAAAGTCGACATTGTATGGGAGATGTAAGTTATTCCTGCTCCGATTTTGGATATGCAAAGATTCTTCGAAACTATTTCGAAACATCTCATGCGCGTGGTCCACAAGATGCAGCAGGCGGGTTTATAAAGAAACAAGCTGATCTAGCAGTTATTCGTGGTACACATGTGATACAAAGTTCAAGCGACCTATTTGATTACGCGCAGAGTAATTTGTCCACTACGGCAGACTCTTCTAAATGTTCTCGACGAATTTTTCGATATGTAGACTCTGTTAATCGAGATCGGGATCGGAACTTTCTTCCCGTTAAAGAAAACCGAAAAATTCACCAAGTTCGATCATTCGATGATGGAGAGATTTTTGTAAGAAAATTATCTTGTTATTCTTGTCAAAGTTGTATTGTTGGAAATTATAGCACCTGTATGAACGATGCACAATTAGGAACATATAATAAAATAAAAATGGTGAAAGAATCGGAACATAATGACTCTGATGCCGATTCCAATAACGACGAAGGGGTTGATGACGAGACTAACATTTGTGACTTTGTTTCAAATGGAACAATTTTTGCAGTTAAGGCTGATGACACTGATTGTCCATATTATATTTTAAGAGCAAGCAAAGACCCAATAATTTTAAGAAAAACAGCTACCGACAAATGGGGTGCCTCGTATCATCAGGGAAATAAAGTTATACATGGTTACTACTTTAACACTATTGATAATGACCCATTCAAATTGAAGGTATTAAAACGAATTCCGGCAATCGTTCCCGCACTTTCAGTTATATACATTTGTTCAGAGGTATATTGATGATAATGGTCTAATCAATTTAAATGAGTCTCTGCATGGCCGAATTCTGCGGTGCTTAGACCACGAATAAAATGTATTTATAAATGATGTTTCTTTTTTTGTCGATCGCCATTATGGAAATTATCCTTTCAATCATTCAAATATTTATCAAACTTCAAACCTTCAACAATTAATATACTTAAACAATAACACGTACATACAAAATCTATAATTTGTAAACTGCAATTTTTATTGACTCACAGTAGACACAAAAGAAAAAAAAACTTAAAAAAGATTTAGATGCAAACGTTGACACAGGCTTCAATAACGTTTTCTCAACGTTCCGTCGATGAACGTTTTCTGACGTTACAAACGTAGCACCAATACTGTGCGCATAGTCAAGGCAACCTTTTATGTTTGCCATGCTTCTGGTGAGAAATCCTTTTTTCTCTAGCAATGTTGATATTGTCATCCAATATTTTGGTTGGAAGCATTTGGTGTAGTTTCATGTCGTCTTTTGATATGATCGCATTGCCATCCATTACGGGTTTTAGGTTTACCTCAGATTTCAGTATCCAACTTAGCAATAGCAAACTTTGCTTTGATGTATCATTATTTAAGAGCTGCGTTTGTATCTATAGCTGTATGAAATTTGTGTCATGATATTGTTTCAGTTTCGTTTCAAACGCATCCCAAGTTTTAAATTTTTCATCCAAAACAAAATTGGTAATAGGATTTATCTCCTCATCCATTTCAAAGTATACTGACAGTAATTAGAGCAGTTGTGCAGTTAAATACTTTAAAAGTGAACACTTTTCTCAACAACAAACCATTGAACTATATTTTTCTCCTTTGGCACTTAATATAACTAATCTGAAGTAGTACCTTTAAGAACATCAAAACCATTAATACGTAAAACTATTTAAACACCATTTGTTGAATAATAATATTCATTATTTATCATTATTACAAGTATTATATAGTACAACCAATCAACCAGCTAAATAACATATTTCTATAGAAATGGCTTTTTTGACCGGCACCAGCAATATAGCGATTGCAAATATGTTTTTTGCCTACAGGGGGCTTCTCACAATTTTATGATTACATTTTTGTATTTTTTTCTTATTTCAGACTTCAGGCCATTTTGATGAAACAAACGATGGCAATTCACAAAGAAAACAAATAATTCATGATGTCTGATACTGAAAAACCCCATGAATGTCATGAATGTACAGTATGTGGTAAAAGGTTTAGTTTGAGTAAAATTTTGGAGGAGCACATGAAAATTCATACTAGTGATAAACCCTATGAATGTACTGCGTGCAGTAAAGGGTTCAGTAGAAGTAATCACTTGAAGAAGCACATGACAATACATACTGGTGAAAAGCCCTATGAATGTATAGTATGTGGAAAAGGGTTCAGTGGGAGCAATCAGTTGAAGGAGCACATGAGAACACATACTGGCGAAAAACCCCATGGATGTACAGTATGTGGTAAAAGGTTTAGTTTGAGATGCAACTTGAACGTGCATACGAGAACACATACTGGTGATAAACCCTATGAATGTACAGTATGTGGTAAAGGGTTTGGTTTGAATAAAATTTTGAAGGAGCACATGAAAATTCATACTGGTGAAAAACCCCATAAATGTACAGTATGTGGTAAAGGGTTCAGTAGGAGTAATCAGTTGAAGGAGCACATGAGAACACATACTGGAGAAAAACCTCATAAATGTACATTATGCGATAAAGGGTTCAGTGGAAGTAATCACTTGAAGGATCATATGAGAACACATACTGGTGACAATCTTTATGAATGTACAGAATGCGGTAATTGGTTCAGTAGGGAAAATCGCTTGAAGGGGCACTTGAGAACACATACTGGTGAAAAACCCCATGAATGCACAGTATGCATTAAGGGATTAAGTACGATGCACACCTTACGTAGACATGAGGATATACATACTATACATGATATATAAACCTTATAAATGTGGAGAATGTGGTAAAGAGTTTAGTCACGAACAGTCCTTAATACAACACATGAAAACACACACTTTTAATAATGTGGTTAACAATTAATTCAAAGGTTTCACCTAGAGACATATGATAACAAATACTGGAGATAAACCACATAAGTTTAACAAATAAAAACTATACTCTTTGAGTATGTTTGTTTTGTTCATGCATCGTTGACAATGTAATGGAATTTGATGCGACTGTCATACAAGTGAGAGGTTTAGCTAGCTATAAAACCAGGTTCAATCCACCATTTTCTACATTAGAAAATGCCTGTACCAAGTCAGGAATATGACAGTTGTTATCCATTCGTTTGATGTGCTTGGACTTTTGATATTGCCTTTTGATTTTTGATTTTCCTTTTTGAATTTTCCTCGGAGTTCAGTATTTTTGTGTTTTTACTTTTTTTTTCAAAGGATTGACTTACAGAGAGTCGGAGATACATGAGAAGACATACTGGAGATGAACCTTATAAACGGATGTGTTTGGACTTTTTTTTTAGTCAAGAGTCATAGCAGAAATGCACATGTTAGGACTGGACACAGTGTATGGATTAACCTTTTTATTCTTATGAATGTTACTTAGATTATGTTTGTATGTTTTGTTTGGTAGAGGAGTCAGTCTAAGTCATAATATAGAGATAAAAATTTACGAACACACACCACTTATGATTTACCATAAATCTTAAGCTTATGAATGTTATGTATGTTATGGATACATGTAAATTTTGTGTAGTAAAGACATCAGTCAGAGTCATAGCAGAGAGACATGTACACAGCTACTTTTGCATAGGTACTATTTCTGTACTAAAATATGTAGTACTGGAAATTTACTTTTAATATTTAGTACTATTTTGTTACTTTAAAATAGCATTCCTTTTCTAATGTAGTAATTTTGTTATGAACTTGATCATGAGTTTAAAAAAAAAACAGCAGCCACAGACTTAACTATGTGAATTCCATTTTTACTTTATCATGCACATTGGTCTTTTGATGTTGTCCCTAGAAACTTCAGTCTTACACTGAATTTATACATTTTGCTTTGAGACCAAAATATTGTCAAAAAATTATAAATACAACACTTGCATTTTCAGATTATGCAAGGGTATTCGGAACACTCAGAAAGCATGATTTTGCATCATTTGTTCTATAGCTTCTTGGGCCTTCAGTGGCTCCAAAACCCTTTTTTTTTTTAAATTGCCTCGCTCCGCTCGGCGAAATATTTTGCCAATACTTTTAAAAGCATCTTCGCTAGCCAAGTGTTACGATCCACTCCCGCTGAGTGGATCGTAACCCTTGGCTAGCGAAGATGTTTTAAAAGAGGCATATATGAACAATATATGTTCCTGGTCACACAGTTTAAATTTTCTTTATCAGTGATAAATGTTGATAATGCATGTAAGATGCTTTTAAAGTGTAAACATTTTACTGCAATTTTGAAGGGGTATTTTTTTTCCTCAATTTTGAAGGATCAGTTATAAAAGTAGCTGGAAGATTCTTACTTTATTTTCACAAATAACTACCTGAATGTAGGCAAATCATATGATATATAGGTGGCGTCCTTTGGGCCACTCTACCCCCTCCTGTTTGATAACTTTGAAACGGATGACCTCTCAACCATATACATTCATGTATGGGACTATATATATAACTAATCAAATGAAATATAAGGGGAGTCCATGGGGTGACCCACCCCCTCCTGTTTGGGAACTTACGAAACGGTCGAGATCCCCACCCCTAAACAATATATATTCATGTATGGGTCAATATAACTAATTAATGAAATATAGGGGGAGTCCCCCTACCCCCTCCTGTTTGAGAACTTGGAAACCGATGAGATCCCCACCCCTAAACCATATATATAGTCATGTATGGGACAATATAACAAAACAAATGAAATATAGGGGAAGTCCCTGGGGTCATCCTATCCCTTCCTGTTTGAGAACTTGAAAACCCTCGAGATCCCCACCCCTAAACCATATATATTCATGTATGGAACAATATAACAAATCAAATGAAATATAGGGGAAGTCCCTGGGGTCACCCTACCCCTTCCTGTTTGAGAACTTGAAAACCCTCGAGATCCCAACCCCTAAACCATATATATTCATATACAATGTAACCAGACAATATAACAAATCATTTACATTTACTATGGGCTGGTCAGTCAGACCTCACCTTTGATCCTTGTAGTAGTGAACATTTGTCTGATTTGTGTCGCATAACTATTGTACTATATATACTCAGTTTTCTTTACAGGGAAACTAGTCCATTCATACTATTACATGTTCGTACTAAGTCAACACGTACTACTAACAGTCAACTAAAACCAACGTTAACTACCAACTAGAACAACTACAATCATTGCGAACTTGTACCACTGCAGACTCACCATAAAAAATATACATTTATATATTCATTGCTATTGAAACCTTGATCACATATAAATTATTTGCCTTAATAATTAATTCATTAGATAAACATAAATGTACAATATATGAATGTTTAATGCCACATCAGAGGCGGATTTAGAGGGTTTTTCAGTGCCCCCCTTTCCATTTTTGAGAAAAAAAAATTGGTTGATTATATAGGGAATCACTGAAGCATGACTGGAGCAGGTCCTCTGTTAGGCAGGCAGTGGGCCCCCACTTATGAAAATTTCTGGATCCGCCACTGCACATAATTACGTTTGCCTGGTTTTTGGTTAACTGCCTTCAGCGCTTAGAGCGCTTTGATTTTTTTGCATAGATAAATAAACGTAGGTACTAAATATTGAAGACATAATCACTTTGTTCGGCCGCTAGTCTAACTGCCACAAGTGAAGATAGTCGGTAAGAAAAATTCGTTGTAAACACGGTGTGCTAGTGACCTAATACGATATATATGGGGTCAGTAAATTCCATATGGGGATTCGTGCTTCGCTCTTACCCCATAAGGAATTTACTGACCCTATATATATCGTATGAGGTGACTAACACACCATGTAGCTAACAGTGTGCATAAAATAAGGCTATGTTGCTAATTAGATAAATATTTCATGTATTAAACATGTTAAAGGTAGTATATTTTAGCCAGTATAGGTAACAAATAAGAAAACCCCATAACCTAAAGTCAGCTATAAAATATAATAAGTGACAAAAAAGAGCAGAGCAACAAAACAAAACCAAAAAGACAACTCGCTGCAAGGTCATATTTACTCTGACTGTTAATAAATACTTCATTGGATGTTGGATGTGTACTGATTGATATTTAACATATTTTTGTAAGTTTTTATTGGCTTTGATCTACAATCTAGCTGTCGGTAACTGTCGGTAACTGCGAGTATTCTTAGAGATCTCTTATTCTGTACTTTTTGTGTTTATCTTTATTTTTAAGAATGAGAATCTAGAGAACACACAATCTACAATCAAAGATATGTGTCTTCTTTATATTACGATTTCCCAGCTCATCATTGAAAGGTGTCTACTTTTGTCTCAGAAAGCTCGACACTGTATAGGGATGGTGAACCGGTGGCGGCGGCGTTGACTATACTTGAAATCTGTATATTTTAGAAGGTAGACATTCTGGTTGTTTCATTCTGTGTATGAATTAAGGTGCCTTATGTAACGAAGTTTCCGTTTGTCACATGACTATTGTCCTTGACCTCACTTTCATGGTTGAGTGTCTACTTGAGAATTTTTTTTTGTAATGTTAATTTCTCTCTTATTATGGGTAATAGGATAACTATATTTGTTATGAGCTTACCTTGCAAGGCCCTCGTGACCGTCAGACAGTTTACAACTGACCTCGACGGTTCGACCTCATTTAATGGATCAGTGAACAAGATTAAGTATCGGTGGTTAAGTCCATATCGCAGATACTATTAGCAATAGATCTAGTATATTTCTATGTGAGGATTGTGAAGTGTGCATGACCAACGGACAAAGCCAGATGCGGCAAAGTTGCGGTAAACTCAAACGTTTTACATTTGTTTGCTGAAAGTTCAATGCTAGCGACAAACATTGATGAACAGCTTTCAGGTCTTCTAGCGAACTAAAAAAGATTGCTGCAAGATTGTTGCAACGGCTTACCGTAAGGTTATAGCAAAGTTTCTCTTTTCATAAGCGGCTTTTTTTTTACATGTAAGAGATCAGCTAACATCAGCTGTTATCTGTAGCCTCAAATAAACAAATTCAAACCAAATTCATTAATCTAATAAAATAACAATTTCGATCTGTATATTATATACAAACACCGGCTTAAATTGTCTTTAAACATTTTTTATTAATTTATATAAATTAATACATTATTCATTATTAATTTATATAGATTAATACATTATTACATTCCCAATGAAGAGAGAATCAACGATATAGCCTTCCAGAAGCAAGAGACTGAGTGACATCAATCAAAATAAAAAAAATAAACTTTTTTAATATACTATAAACCAAATAGTAGGCCCTCGTATGTTGATCAATGCAAATCCAAATGTGATAGATCAACATTACCTGATCCCGAAATCCCGGGCTTAAAAACACGAAATCCCGAGGTCCCGAATTCATATAAATTTAAATCCCGACATCCCGAAATTCGAAAAGATAATTCCCGGATCCCGAAAGGGTCAATCCCCAAATCCCGGGCTTAAAAACACCCGATCCCGGAGACCCGATAAAGGTCCTACCCCCCTCATATATTTATCGGGATTTAACCCTTTTCATTTATAAGTGAGGCGAGTTAGTTCATATATGGAAGTATTATATTGACGGGTCAATATAATACTTCCATGGTTCATAAAATTGCATGGGCGAATTTATAAAAATTGTGGCGAGTTGGTGAAAAAGTGGGGCGATTGGTGTGGGGCGACTTGTCTTCTTTCCGGATACAATAACATCCTAGATATTGACATCAACGGAAAACGGTGTTTTTGTGAATGAAGATTGTGTTACTTGATACAGTGATTATAATGTATCGAAGATTATTTATATGGTGAGAATATACTTTTGTGTAATGATTTGATGTGTTGTCATAAAAATCATATAATTTAATTTATTGTAATGATTTTATAGGGATTTGTGTATGCAATATATTACCTATAATATCACAATCCTAGGCTTGAGTCAATGGTAGCCTGGGGTCCTGGCTAATCTTGTCAGTATAGCCAGGCGTGTATCAATGTACTGCCTGTCAATGATTGGTTAATACTAATTTTGTCCTCAATGTTTGTTTTACGTGTATCCAATCAATTCTTGTTTAACATCAATTAGTAAAAATTAGACTGTAATTATTTTTCTTTATGAATTGATATATAGTGTTATCATATCTAATTAGTAGTATGATGATAATTAGTAAGCAGAAAAGGGTTAATTCTTATCAGCAATCGCCTGGTGAGAAAGTTAAAAGTTTAAGATTTCACATGTCCAAGGTGTCAATTGGATTCCAATTGTGCTGGTTTACATCAAACATCAAAATTTATGCAAATATTTATTCAGCCTCACTTTAGAAAATGTTAGATTCAGAGTCAACTGGCACTGAATCGATCACATGGTATTTGTTCCCCACCTGGCCCTTACGACGCGCAGCTAGATTGGGCCGGATCCCAGGCTAGAGTCAATGGTTATCTTTGGTATCAGGTCCGTTCGCACCCTACACGTTCGCACCTCACATTTTCGCCCCCCCCCCCCCCCACGTCCGTTCGCACCCTACATGTTAGCGCATATTGAACCTAGGGCTGATAATACATGCGATATGAAAAATGCCATGTAATAATCTGATAATATTGTATCGTCAAGGTTTATTTTAAAACGTCCTATACAATAATATTGATAACAAAGCTCTAGTCAATGCTAGTTTCAACACGACATCTTGTGATTGCTGAACAAGTTCGTCTATTCAGAGGATAGCATATTTGGAAGTAGAATTATCCAAAGAATACAATATGCACTAAAAAAACTGGATTTTTGGGGGAAAAAAAGTTTGTTTCCAGTTTTTGGAGAAAAAAATAATTTGTTTTTGACCCTGAGAAAAAAAATTGTTTGTTTCACAATCAGCTGCCACTATATATAATGCTAAAATTGAAAGAAAAAAATTGTTTTCGACTTGTCGCCAAAAAAATAGACTTTTCTACAATTTACACAAGTATTCCACATTCCAAACTAAAAGACAAATTGAAAGAGTTGGTATTGCGGTGACATCCTATTTGTCCGACAACCATTATTCCGACAGCACATTACTCTGACAGCCCACGATTTCGACAGCCCATTACTCCAACAGCCCACTATTCCGACAACCCATTACTCCGACAGCCCATTATTCCGACAATGCATTTTTATTATGTGTATATCCCTCTTTCATTTTTACGTGTCTGCGTACCGTATATTCCCGAATTTAAAGCGCATCGTTTTATAAGCCTTCTTATTTGTCTTTATATTTCGTCGTTTGTGTGTCCACTCTCAGTCTGTACTGTTCTAGTTCACTGTTGGTTTTTTGTGTCTTGATCTACCTTCTTTCACGGCCTTTCGCATGTCAGGGGAGTGATGTTTCACTACTATTAGCTACATAAATAAAAATATCAGATTTGTATAACACTACCCACCCTCCTTCGTCGCAACACTTTCTACTCCTTGTATCACTCATTTGAGATTATTAATTAAAATTAATTTTGTCGCAGAAATAAGGGACTTATGTAGCGTCAGCCAAAATGAGAAAAACAAAGAGACAAATATATACCCAGATCCTTAAAAATAAAATGACAAATAGGACGAAATATGTGCTCAGAAAAGATGAGTAATACGCTATCATGTCGGGAATGTGAAGGCACGAAATACGGAGACAGTACACAGCACTTCCAATAGCGATCGATCAGACATAGTCTGAGAGATGACACTCAATATATTTGAAGGGATACTGATTTCATATCCCGAGCTTATTTTAAAATCTAGAAAAATATGCCTCTTTTATAATGGTTGGTGGAGATGCAGGAGTCAGCAGGACAGATGATTTATGACGGACATGAACATTTCGGCAACTTATATCTTAATATTCATAAGGAAAAGTGATATCGGGTCAGTGACTGTATATATGACATAAAAATATACAGTCAACGTATTTTGACTGCTCAAATAGAACGAGTGCAGTATGAAAGCCAATAACAACTAGTAAAAAACCTAAGACAATGTGTGACATACTTGAGGGGGGGGGGGGGGCAAGGGGGGTCCCAATAACAGCATAACAGCAAATTGATTTGGCTTATAACAGATAACAAGGAATTAAAATGGACAAATACAGATAACAGTAAATGAAATATTAAAATAAGTCAGGCCCTGGACTGATTGAAAGATAATGTCTCCATCATTATGAAAATCAAGCACAATCCCTTCCGTTGCTGAATTTTTTCATTAATTGTAACTCATTACAATACAGAAACAGCTCCGTAATAAGTGGTGCACAGGTAGTCCCCATTGGAATTCTGATAGCTTGACAATATACGTAAACTCCATAGCAGACAAAAATTATATCTAGTAAAAATTTAAGGGCAGTTATGGTATCAAAGCAGGTCCAATTGACATAGTTCTTTTGTTTGTTATTACTAAAAAATGACTTGAAAGAGTTTGAATATATATATTTGCATTCTGATTTTTTTTAAATGCACGTTCAATGCATGAGATGTGTGATGTTTTTCTTAATAAGACTACGAGGCACAGTGGTATATAGGGTAGAAAAATCAAAGCACAAATTATAAGCATGCAATTTATCAAGTACTTCAAAATAATTTTGTTACTCCAATTATTCCACTATTTTCAAAGGCCTTATTTGAACAACTTATTATCAGGTTTTTGAGTATACCAAGTGTACTAGTAAGTAGAATACATAGTTTAGTAGTGGAACAATGGCTTAAAGACGAAATAAATCTTTGTTTGTAATGAGTTATGTGCAGCTTCGGAACCCAGTACATGGTTTGAACTTTCATTGTACAATGTATTTGGTTCTGCTTTGAAAAGAATCACAGATCTGAGTCTGTGTACTTTATTATATAAAATGTTAACTGGTAGTAAAGACCTACATGTAGTTCTTAATTGAGATCCTCATCAGATATCCCTGGCCATATATTTTCCTTTTTGTCATATTAAGAAATGCTCGAACTTAATATGTACGTACGGGAAACAAGGAACATTATCCCCATACAAAAAAATAATTCTAAATACATAGATATAGGAAGATGTGGTATGAGTGCCAATGAGACAACTCTCCATCCAAGTAATAATTTATTAAAGTAAACCATTGTAGGTAAAAAAAAAAAACAGCCTTCAACACGGAGCCTTGGCTCACACCGAACAGCAAGCTACATGTTCATAAAAAAATGGATTTTATTACAAAGGATAATCATAAGATATACTGGAATTGTCCTGGATCACACTGATATTAATATGTTTATGTGTTGATCTGTGATGGGTATATATTAATGAAATCCTTCACCGAATACGGGACCACCATATTACTAGTGGTAGACCCCAACGTCCAATAATCTTCAATTTCTACCGAATATGGGCTGTCAAAAAAAAATGCTAACATTCCAATTTTCAATAACAGTTAACAGCAAATATATTATCACAATAACAGATAACAAAAAACATATTAGTCCAATAACAGCTAACAATGAATAAGACAATAACAGCTAACAACAAATATATTTTCAGAATAACAGATAACAAAGGATTTCTGTGCTACGTTCTTTAACCATTAAGCTTGCATTACTATTTAAAAAAATATATGATGTGTGTATCTACTGAACATTTCTTTAGTGCCATTGTATGTTGTGTGAATCATTGAATCTACTGAACATTCATTTAGTCACGGTGTGCTATTGATATTTCTATGCCAGTATTTTATAACCATTGTGCTTGAATTACTTTTGCTTTTGTTTATATATATATATTTTGTTCTGTTCAGTCTTTGTGTATTAAAACGTATTCAACTTATACTTTGTCCCATTTGGATCATGTGGTCAGAAGAACAGAAAAAAATGAATTTAGAGGATCTATTATACACAAAAAAGCTCTATCTCATTGACAAATCTCTTCATGAATAAAAGTGCAACTGATGTTTTTTTATCCAATTCACATTTTAATTAATGGTTAAAAAACTTAAAAACACTTTTAAATGAATTTACATTACATTAACTAAATGTCAGTTGCACATTTTAACATGCTATGCTAAATAATACTACAGAAAATGCTATGTACATATACGCATTGTATTACACTATCTAGTCAGTAAGATTTTCTATGGGTCGTTCTTGAAAATACAGTTTTTGTTTCGTTTCCTTGTGTTATGTTTCTACATTAACATGTTTTGTATTGTTTTGTTTTGTTTTGTCATGTTTCATTTCGTTTCGCTATGTTTTGTTTCTGACCAATTTCTCACTTTCCATGCTTTCAGGGGAATCATTGGCCCATGGTCAGGTATTTAAAATATAGGATAATAATCACAGGAATCATTTGATTCTTGACAAAAAAAGTGTTTCTGTTACATGGGCATTATTTATGAACAAAGCAATACAGATTGCAAATATGCTTTTGCATGCATGGTGCTTCTCACACTGATGTTATGATTATCTTCTCTTATTCAGATTGCAGGCCATTTTGATAAAAACAAAAGACATCAATCCACAAAGAAAACTAAGAAAAAAATGTCGGACACATTTAGTGATAAACCCTATGAATGTACAGTATGTGGAAAAGGGTTTGGTACGAGTCGGAATTTACAAAGACATGGGAAAATACATACTGGTGAAAAAACCTTTAAGTGTACAGTATGCGGTAAAGGGTTTAGTTTGAGTAGTTACTTGAAGGATCATATGAGAACACATTCTGGTGAAAAACCCCATACGTGTACAGTATGCGGTAAAAAATTTAGTATGTGTAATTACTTAACTAGGCACATGAAAATACATTCTGGTGAAAAACCCTATGAATGTTCAGTATGTGGTAAATGGTTTAGTGTGAATTATCTCTTGAAGAAGCACATGAGAATACATACGGGTGAAAAACCCTATGAATGTACAATATGCGGAAAAGGGTTTAGTTTGAGTAATCCTTTGAAGGAGCACATGAGAATACATACTGGTGATAAACCCCATGAATGTACAGTATGCGGTAAAGAGTTTAGTACAAGTAATCAATTAAAGAAGCACATGAAAATACATACTGTTGATCATGGTGATAAAACCTATGCATGTACAGTATGCGGTAAAGTGTTAAGTACGATTCATGATTTACATAGACATGAGTATGTACATACTGAATATAAACCTTACAAATGTGGAGAATGTGGAAAAGAGTTTAGTCAGCAACAGTGCTTAATACAACACTTTAATGTGCATACTGAAAAAAAGCCTTTGTAATGTATGTAGAAGAGGGTTTGCTGGTGGTTTGTACTTACAGAGACACATGAAAACACATACTGGAGATAAACCTTAAATAAATACATTGAAATGTGATGTGTTTGGAAATAGATTTAGTCAGAGTCATAGCAGATAAACACCATGTTAGAACACTTTTGTGATTAACCTTTTAAACCTTAATTATGAATGTTATGTAGGTTTTGTTTGTACATTTTGTGTAGTTAAGAAGTCAGTCTCAGTCAATGATAAAAATTTGTAAACACACACTGGTGATTAACTTTTGGTAATGTTATGTAGGTTTTGTGTAATAAAGACATCAAACATCATAGTCGAGAGACACCCACTAGTTATATATCTCTGAAGTACGGTATATGAGATATAGGGTTTTGTTTATTTTAATTTACAGCCTCACATCACATGAGAAGCATCATACAATGTAATAAGATAAGATAAGATATGATAAGAATTTTATTAATCTAATCAAGAACCCATAAAGGGCATCATTTTACAACACAATATGATTGGAAAAAGCAAAACAGATATGAGACGAATGTGATAAAAGGCTTGGCCAGAGACTGACTGCTAACTTTATATATTTGTAATTTTTATACGACCGCAAAAATTAAAAAATTTTGGTCGTATATTGGTATCACGTTGTCGTCATCGTCCGAAGACTTTTGGTTTTCGCACTATAACTTTAGTATAAGTGAATAGAAATCAACAAGGTTTATGACCATAAAAGGTAGGTTGGGATTGATTTTGGAAGTTTTGGTCCCAAAAGTTTGGGAATTAGGGGCCAAAAAAGGGCCCAAATAAGCATTTTCTTAGTTTAAGTAAATAGAAATCTATGAAATTTTGACACAAGGTTTATGAACACAAAAGAAAGGTTGGGATTGATTTTGGGAGTTGAGGTTCAAAGTTTAGGAATTAGGGGCCCAAATAAGCATTTATCTTGGTTTTCGCACCACAACTTAAGTATAAGTAAATAGAAACTATGAAATTTAAACACAAGGTTTATGACCATAAAAGGAAGGTTGGGATTGATTTTGGGAGCTTTTTAGGAATAAGGGGCCCAAAGGGTCCAAAATTAAACCTTGTTTGAATTCATCAAAAATTGAATAATTGGGGCTCTTTGATATGCTGAATCTAACTGTGTATGTAGATTCTTAATTTTTGGTCCCATTTTCTAATTGGTCTACATTAAGGTCCAAAGGGTCCAAAATTAAACTAAGTTTGATTTTAACAAAAATTGAATTCTTGGGGTTCTTTGATATGCTGAATCTAAACATGCACTTAGATTTTTGATTATCGGCCCAGTTTTCAAGTTTGTCCAAATTGGGGTCCAAAATTAAACTTTGTTTGATTTCAACAAAAAATTAATTCTTGGGGTTTTTTGATATGCTGAATCTAAACATGTTCTTAGATTTTTTATTATGGGCCCAGTTTTGAAGTTGGTCCAAATCGTGGTCCAAAATTAAACTTTGTTCGATTTCAACAAAAATTGAATCCTTGGGGTTCTTTGATATGCTGAATTTAAACATGTACTTATAATTTTTATTATGGGCCCAGTTTTCAAGTTGGTCCAAATTGTGGTCCAAAATAAAACTTTGTTTGATATCAACAAAAATTGAATCCTTGGGGTTCTTTGATATGCTGAATCTAAACCTGTATTTAGATTTTTGATTATAGGCCCAGTTTTTAAGTTGGTCCAAAATTAAACTTTGTTTGATTTCAACAAAAAATGTATATGTGGGGTTCTTTGATATATGCTTAATCTAACCATGTATTTAGATTTTTGATGTTTTGGCCCGGTTATCAGATTGGTCCACATTCATGACATTGAGGTCTAAAGGGTCCAAAATTGGACTTTATTTGATTTCATCAAAAATTGAATTCTTGGGGTTCTTTGATATGCTGAATCTAACAATGTGTTTAGATTTTGGATATTGGACCATAATAGGTATTGTTCAATTTAAAATTTAAAGTTTTTAAGTTTAAGTTCTTAGACCACATTCATTATGTGTCAGAAACCTGTGTTGTGTCAACTATTTAATCACAATCCAAATTCAGAGCTGTATCAAGCTTGAATGTTGTGTCCATACTTGCCCCAATGTTCAGGGTTCGAACTATATGTGGTCGTATAAAGCTGCGCTCTGCGAAGCATCTGGTTCAATATGTAATGTATAATGTGACTGTCATTAAAAGTATACATGTAATGTATGTTAACGTCATGTGTTTAAGGATTCTAGTGTTATTAAAAGTTTGAACATGTATAAAAAATTAAATGTCATTAAAGTATAGACATGTATTGAAATGTTCTTCACCTTCTTCCACCTTAGAGCCAGTGGCGTAGCTAGGTCATTTTTACGTGTTCACCCGAACCTTGCCCCCCCCTAAATCCGCCTCTGCTTAAGAGTTATCGAGAATGGATACCATTCCTGTTATTAAACACTCATCAGTAGCAACACACTTTAGAATCTAAATGGTTTATTTGTTATGTAAAGTTATTCATTTTGTCACAAGTTAATTTGAAATATAATGGTCATTGGATTTAGGGAAAATGTCAAAACCAGTGACTTTTTAAATATGGTTAAAAGGAGCCGTGGTGTAAAGCACTCAACCAACAAACACACCTATTTTATGTCCAAATTTCGTAAATGAACATGTAATAATTAATCTTCAGAGATTTTCAGGAGCAATATTAAATATCTTTAAGGGTTCTGCGGAACCCTGGTTCTCATCTGGGATATTCCTCGCAAAAGTGAATCCATTTATCATAGAAATAGGAAGATGGGGTGTGAGTGCCAATGAGACAACTCTCCATCAAAATAACAATATGTAAAAGTAAACCATTATAGGTCAATGTACGGCCTTCAACACTGAGCCTAGGCTCACACCGAACAACAAGCAATAAAGGGCCCATTGTATGGCAGCTTCTATGTCTTCTTGAAGCTTGAGGCAGTCGTTTTGAGTTTTAATTTGTCGGTAGATTATAATAGTTATCAAAGGTACAAGGACAGGATTATAGTTTAGTACGGCTTTTATACTGTCATCTGCAAAAAGTCTGATTTTGCTCTGTTGGATGTACTCTGGGAGGTCATTTATGTAGATTAGGAATAGAATTACAAGCTATTGAAGAAAGATTTGCCTGGTGTGCTTTAACCAAGATCTTTTTATTTATTGAGATTAAAATATTTTTTTTTACCAGAATTTAAGTGTATTTTATATTTTATACATTATAAGAGATATCTTATATGTTTTATAAGATATCTTATATGTTTTATAAGATATCTTATATGTTTTATAAGATATCTTATATAAAAATTATTTATAAGATATCTCCTAAAGTTTATAAGATATCTTATATAAATAATTGCATTGAAAATCAAAGTCTCCTTTTATGCCAAGCTTGTGTACACAGCTTCTCATTCACATTTATGCCCCCGCGACAGAATGTGAGGGCATATTAATTTACCCTTGTCCATCTGTTCGTCTGGATATAGATACATGGTTTGTCCGGCTATCTCCTACAGTTTTTGAGCTACAGCTTTAATTTTTTGCAGGATGTTTGTATACATACTGAAGGTGTGCATGTTCATAGGACTTTGATTTTAATAAAATATTCTCAAAATGACAGGTAGTTGGACTTAGTCATTTTCTCGTACTATCTGCATAAAGGGAACATGGTTTGTCCGGCTATCTCCTCCTACAGTTTTGGACCTACAGCATTAATATTTGCAGGATGTTTATACTCATAATAAAGATGTGCATGTTCACTGGATTTTGATTTTCATCAAATATTCAAAAATTACAGATGGTTGGTTTTATTGTACTAGCTGCATAAACAATGATAAAAAGAGTAGTGTGTTATGAGACTGCCCTCCGCAAGTAAAAGTGTGGAGCCTGTTATCCCCTCTAATCTTCTTAAGCCAGCTTATAATCCCCTCTAATCTTCTTAAGCCAGCTTATGGTACGATTTAAAGCAGCTTATGATGCAACTTTAAGCAGCTTATTATGCAATCAATCGGATAAAGATAATCCTTATCTTTTAATCTAGATTAGTGCTCCTCAATGTTTTTGTTCCTTTAAGCACATCATTGTGCAATCAATCGGATTAAGATAATCCTTATCTTTTAAACTAGATTAGTGCTCCTCAATGTTTTGTTCCTTTTTTTTTATCCCGATAAGAGTTAACAATTGCTAATTATAATCTATTTGTTTTCGGATTAGAGAACCGAGTATTAATCCTTTTAATCCTGATTAGGATAAACAAATGCTAATTATAATATATTTGTTTTCGGATTAGAGAAACGACTCTTAATTTATATCCTAGATTAGAGGAATCCTTTTTGATGATTAACCAGTTGTTTCCAGACAATCAAAATCCAATTGTTTTCGAACTTAATTAGCGGATCCTTTGTTTGAATAAATTTAAGGGAATCAATTGTAACGGACGAGATGAGTTATCTTAATGTGGGATATTTTTCTTTAAGGGCACTGGCTTGCCAGAACCCAGGTCCTTGTGATATGATGATTTTAGAACCAACCAGCATATTTTACAACGACCAAAAACAATGCACCGTGTAAATACTAACCTTGTTTTGGTATTATTGTCTATCATTTTTAGTCACGGCTGCTAATTCATCCGTTTAGACTGGAAATTGTTTGTTTACAGCCCTCTCGCCCTGTCTGCCTGTAGCACATGGTTACCACGTGGTAGCTTAACGGCTGCAGGTATTTACAATTTATTTCTTTACAGTGCAAGGGAAACAACTCCAGTCTAAACGGATGACACCAAAAACAAATAATTTGGTAGAACTATATTATTTACCTTTTCTTTTTAGTTTTTTCATTTCTAAATATTGGCCTTTTTAAAAGTTGTAACAGAGCTGGAGGGTATCATTTATCAGTTTATGATTTCTAAATAAAAGAAACATAACCCCGTTGAATTTGACAATATACACTAAAACTTTTACGAAAGTTTTTATTTTCAAAGTAGTACACTAAATCAGGTACTACCAAGATAGCACTCTCTTGTATCTATACTGAACATAACTGCACAATATCAACACTTGCAATTTATTACACACAAATATGTTATAACAATACATTACAGATTCTAATTATACATACACAGTAATATATATTATATATTTTTTATTCTACAACGTAAGTTCAAGAATCTTTTATAAGTGAGGGTGCTATCTTTAGTCAAATTCAATATACAGAGAATCACAGTTTACCAAGGACGTACGAGCCGCGGTATAATTGTATTAATGTATAGTACCATGTACGGGAATATGTCGGACCCCTTCTAGGATTTGCATATTTGTAAAAGTCAGATATGTCTATCAAAGAGTATAAGATACTTACATTTTTCATGTATAAACAACAAACACACCTATTTACCAATGCATTTAATATTCATAAACAAAGAAAGCTAAGTTACAAATGATGGAATAATAAGTTCACATATATTTCTTTTTCGTACTTTAAATTAACCAAAAGATAATCAAGATAATTAAAATAAACACTATAGTTCAGATTTAAATAAGATTAAATTTAAGGGGAAAAAAAAAACGAAAAAAAAACCTCACAAATTTCTATAATATGAATATATAATATAGGCTTATACCTAAATAATGATAATTCTAAAACATTTACTTGAAATGTTTTTATATAAGGTAATCTGGCGCAATACCCGCAAGGGTAGTCGCCATTAAACTCTATTTAGTAGTAAGGAGAGACAGGCTATTTTTTTATTTTTACAGGAAATACTCTACACAACAGATTGCAAGAGAGAAGAAATATTAACAAACCGCTAACTGTATTTTCTAACAAACTAGTTGAGATAAGGATAGTTAAAAAAATGAAAAAAAGTTTTTCTTTCTTTCTCTTTGTAAATTCTTGATATTATTTTCTTTCTTTTCTCAATTAGTTTGTTTAAAAATAAACACCTCGTTGTCTCATCTATATATAGTTTCTTTAAACACAAAATAATAACACATTTCATGTATTAATCATTTATTTAAAATATTCTAGATTGTATTTTTTTTTTTTTTTTAGTTAAAACATTTAAATTGTAACCATTTTTTTCTCTTCTTTTTTATTGTGAATATACTGTTTATGTCTCGTTGCACATACATTTTCTTTTGGGTTTCTAAATTAGTTTCTGTCTTTTTTGTCTTTTTATTCCGTTGGATGTATTCATTGTCACTATCTTCACTGTATTCATCTGTTTCTTCTTTCTCCTTATTTTCTTCTTCTGTTTTCTTTTCTTTATAAGAGGTAGACTCGAATCGTACTTTTTTTCGACATTCCTAAACAAACAAAGTGGAATGTTAGTAGACTTCAGAAATTGGTAGAATTGATGTATACCAGCTGTTAGTTTTCTACGACCAATTGGGACTGTTGAATCACGTATCAAGTCAACGATATGAGTGTTTGAAATAACTTTTCCGTCAATGCAAACTTCACCTTGTTCGTCCCACTTAATAGATGGTTGTTTTTGTAAGTAAAGCAAAAGTCGCCAGGCTTTGTCTTTATATCTAGATGGAATAGTGATATTGATTAACGATTGTAAATCATCATGTAACGGTTTCTGGTCATAAGAAAGATTGTGTTGGTCATTGTCTCGAGGTGGAGTGTCATTTAACACCACTTCCGCTTTCGGTTGATCTTCGTTTTGCTTTTGTAAGACAGCCTCGAATTTATGTTTAGGAATAAGAATCATTTCCTTCGTCATTTTAAATGAGCAAGCACAATCTTTACTACTATAGGAATGAGATTTGATCGATACTTTAAAAGAAGTCTCTTTCGATGTAAACGTTGGGTGTCCTCGGCAGTGATTTTACGAATAACCGTTTTGTACTCCAACAGTTTCTTTTTATTTAGCGGAGATAGTGTAACGACTCCATGTAAAATGTTGTATATACATTCTAGTAGGATCTTAAATTGTTCGTTATTCATCGTTTTTATCATTGCGAGTCTTTGTTGATCCTCAGCGGAAGCCAATAAGGATAGAAAATTAACGTGTCTAATCACTTGCTTACTCATAGCTTTTTAAATATTATTTCGGAAGAAAAAACACACAGTTCTCTCCAATGAATATATTTGTTCTAAGTAAATACAGTTTGTCTGTGTGAGCGCTCATATCAATCGTCAAGTATCCGTATTTTTTTTTTGGTGGCGAGTTCGTAGGCCGACATGAAATATTTCACCTGACCTGGTAAAATTGTTTAGCAAGTACGGTTAACTGGTGTTGATCACGATGATTTTTCAGACAAATAATGTAAGATGCATTCAGGGAAATGGTGCGCATGAATTTACCCGGAGAATGATATAAATTCTGAGTAAGCATTAAAAGACTTATGTTTTGAAGATGAGATTTTACCGTAAATAAATTTAAAACTTCCACATCGTTCACTGCTGTTGCGAGCAAATCGTCTAAAACCATAAGCATATGTTCCCTTTTTTCTGACCATGCATCCACTTGATCACTGCTTGGTAAACCTTCATGAAAAGTTATATTGTTTATTTCTTTTTCCATACTAGTGAATAATTCTTGATGAACAGAATAGCAATATACAATTTTTACAGGAGGGGATGAAAACATACCCCCAGCTTGTTTAATTATGCGAAAAGTCAACATAGTTTTTCCACTTTGTGTCGGTCCCACAATTAAAATAGAACATGGTGCTTGGAAAGGTAAAAGCGTACGATCTCCACTTGACATGGTCTGAGTTTTTCCAGTTTTAATTTCCCCACAAATGACTGAAATAAAGTTGAAGTTCGAGTTTTATATGTTTGATACATAAGTAGTTTTTGTTGTTTTTTTTGTTTTTTTGTTTTTCTTTTTTACATGTATTTAGCTTCTTTTGTTATATTTTGGTATGGTTTTTTTATAATTTTTTTTTTACGTGTTTTGCTTCGATGTTCCTTTTTGATGTGTTTAGCTTCCGTTCTCAACCATTAATGCAAAAACTGTTAAAAATCATTTGGTCACAGAATAATGAAAACCAACATTGTAAAACCAAATCGTGAAAGAAAAGCCTCAGTTCTACCATCAAATTTCAAAAAGAAAACAAGCTAAGAAATATTTATTGAACGCACAAAATTTCAAACATGAATACAAGAACATAAATAATAAATAAAATTACATACAATGTACAATATATGAAAGAAAAAAATGTCATTTTAAGTGTTCACGTGATTTGATTCTTTTTTCCATTAAACGGTAAACAGTGTCTTTTATTGGTTGACTACGTAATCTATCCAATACAATCACGTTAAGTAAGAAGTAATTGCATACAAATTCTGATGACATGTTCAGTTTTTTTACGTCTTCTCTGAATTTAATCAACACATCTAAAAGTGAAAACGAATGACATGCTGTTTCAAAATGTCTTTCCAAGTGCTCCTGCTCTCCATTCATCAAACATTCGTGGTTATGTTGACTGGGGTGTTCAACTTGGCAACCAGAACACGTTTCTTTCGTTTTCTTTGTTATCAAGTCCTGTAACACCTCGGCAAAAGAATAGATCAAGACTGTAGTTAGAAGCTTCTTCTCCATACCCGACATGATGACTGTTCTCAAAATAAATGTTTAGTGATCTTCAATAAAAGAATGTAGAAACAGTATACTCTCTTTCAGATTACACAGTTTTAAGCATACGTCTCTGTTGATTTTGATTTTTTTACCCTTTACAACGATATGAATTAAGGTCTTTTGCTGTAGTCGTCTTCCTGTTTTCGTTTCGTATCAAATTTGATCTTATTGGGTTTAAATGACGATAACGACCAACTTCTCTCTGGAAGATAGAATTGCAAATGTTAAACAAAGGAGGAATCATTGTTTATAAAAATAGTATATAACTCTGATGTATGAAAAGTATAATGTTATGTATGAATAAACATTTCACTATACTTTCCTTGTTGCTTAAGCACTCCTTTATAAAGAAAAAAAAGGGGGTTAAACTAGATTAGAAAAATATATCTTAGCAACTCAAATCAATAAGGATTTTTATATTCGAGGATTAAATACAATCAATAAAGATCAATTTAAATACCCCCCCCCCCCCCCCCAAAAAAAAATCAATAATAGCACAGGATTAGAATTTAAATACCCTATGCGTGTTGTTTCATATAAAAAAAGGGGGAATTATCTTCTCAGATAAGTGATTATGTTTTTTTGTGTTTTTTTTTTATATAAAGCAAGTAAAAGTATAAACTACACCTGTTTTGGGTTTGTTTTCAAACATAACTAACAGACATACTTATAATCAAGCTCGAGATATCAATCTAGTAATGGAAGGTGCAAATGGAAATTTAGTTGATCAATTGGCACAAGCTTTATCAAGTGATGTATTATACACATTACAACACTTCCTATAGAAGACTTTGTCAAGGTTCTTCACTCAGCTGAAGAAAAAAGGAATAGTGAAGACTTCACATGTACAATATGTGGTAATAGATATTCGCAAAAACGTAACCTACTTCGCCACAAAGCAGAACACACACATCAGTACAAGTGTACCCCATGTAGCTATGTAACAAACAGAAAGGACACTTGGATCCGACACACGAAGTCGAAAAGACATTTGAAAAATCCTGAAACTTGCAACAGCGAGAGCAATAAGTCTACAGAAACACCATCGAAAAAAAAGAAGAAAAATGTAGGAGGTGACAATTTTACGATGAATGCACACCCATTAGCAGGACCCAGCAGCGATGCGGAACGAAAAGGAGTCGACAATTTCACGGTGAATGGAGACCCATTAGCAGGACCAAGCAGCGTTGCGACACGAAATGACGGTGAGGAAGCTATCATAAACATCAAGGGAGGCGCTACACGAAGCAGGAAGGCGCTAAATGACAGCGTGGAAGTGGTTGAACTACAACCTTCCACACAAGATGAACGTTATGATCTTATTCATTTCATGAGAGAAAAGCGGGAAAAAATCATGTCGCTTCTACAGGATCGACGAAAAGAGGGTAACATAAAAATTTTTCTCAATGTTCAAGTGAGAATGATTAAATTGGTGTGGATGGGACATACGAAGAGCAGGTACCATTCTTTCGGAGCAATGCAAAAACTGTAATGGAGAGTGGGAATGAAGAAGAAGACACATTAGAACACACCTTAAATGAGAGCTTACAGAAAATTTTCACTAGCATGGAAGAGTTTCTAAAAAACGGAAGCGGATATCAAATGGAAGAAGTACTTCAACTACAAGTAACCATCATAAAATACAAACCTTTGTATGCAGGTAGTTATATTCATTTACCAAAATCGTTGAATTGGGCGAACTGTCTGTTGAATGTGATGAATGAAGATGATCGCTGTTTCATGTGGAGCGTGTTAGCCAGTCTTCACCCACCAAACGAGGGAGAGATGCAACCAGAACAAGTGCACCACTATCAAACATACATCGATAGGATTGATGTGACAGGGATACAATTTCCGACACCAATATCACAGATTGCAAAGTTTGAGCGACAGAACGCAACCATTTCAATTAATGTGTTCGGTTACGAAGAGAGGAATGATGAAATTTATCCATTGTTCATAACCAAAAAGACTAAGTGTCATCACATAAATTTGTTGTATATGAAGAAAGACGATAATCAATCACATTATGTGTTGATAACTAATTTCAACAGGTTTCTATCTAGAGTTAAAAAACACCATGGTGAAACTTTTTTCTGTTATCTTTGTCTCCAAGGATTTATAGAAAACAGAGTTTTGATGAAACATCAAGAGGAGTGTAAGCAGGTAGATTTCCAAAAAATCTCACTTCCGAAAGAGAGGGAGGTGTTAGAATTTAATGAATATAAGAAGACGGAAAGACACCCGTTTGTCATTTACGCTGACTTTGAATGTTTGACTAGAAAAGTAGATACCTGTGAGCAGAATCCGGAGGTTTCCAACACCAATAGATACCAACAAATGGAGGCTTACAGTTTCGGATATCAGAGAGTTTCCATCGACAAGCGGTATGAGAAACCACCTGTCATTTATCGTGGACCTGATGTGATTGAAACTTTCATTGATGCCTTATTGGAAGAGGAAAGGGAGATTATGGGTATCCTATCTCACAATGAACCAATGATAGTCAATGAATTCGTGCAAATGGAGTACAATCTCGCAACCATGTGCTTCACATGTCGAAAACCTTTCAGCACTAAAAACAGGAAGGTTATACACCATTCTCATTTAACGGGGGACGTGATTGTAATTTAAAAATGAAAGTACCACATTTCATTCCGGTAGTCATACATAACCTAAAAGGTTTTGATGCCAATCTAATCATGACAAAGATTGGAAAGTACAAAGAGCACGTTATAAACGTCATTCCATACAACAAGGAAAAGTATCTATCGTTTACATTGAGACACCTACGATTTATAGACTCGCTTCAGTTTTTGAACGAGTGCTAGCATCGTTGACGAAAAATCTGGCACAAGAAGGAGAAAAACATTTCGTTTTCTTAAGAAAATCTTTCCCAAACCCAGAGCATTTTTCCATGTTGTTGCGGAAGGGTGTTTTCCCATATGACTACGTCGACGAGGAGAGTAAATTGGAGGAGAGAAGCTTACCCAGCAAAGAGAATTTTTATAGTCGATTGTCAGAGGAACACATCAGCGAAGAGGACTTTCACTTTGCCAACAAAGTATGGGAGAAGATGAATGTAAAGACGTTAGGTGAATATTCCGACATATACCTTCGAATGGACGTTGCGCTCCTATCTGACATTTTCGAAAGATTTAGAGACATCTCTCTTCGCGACTACCAACTTGATCCATGTTATTATTATACGACCCCCGGATTAAGTTGGTCCGCCATGCTAAAGAAGACTGGTGTTGTTTTGGACCTCATTACAGACATCGATATGTTGTTGTTCATTGAGAAGGGGTTGCGAGGGGGAGTGTCCAGCATATTCCATCGATATGCAAAAGCCAACAATCCCTACCTCATCAATGATTATGATCCGAGTAAAGAAACATCGTACCTGGGATATTTCGATGCCAATAACCTTTATGGATGGGCAATGAGTCAACACCTTACCTATGGATTTTTCAGTTGGGTGAATGAAGGAGAAGACATTGAAAAGCTCAAGAACAACATTGGATCATTGACACCTAATTCCAATGAGGGTTACATATTAGAAGTTGATTTAGAGTACCCCCCTGCCTTACACGATGAACACTCTGATTTCCCGTTGGCCCCTGAACGACAGACCATTCGCACGGAGGACCTTTCACCCTACTCTCGTAAGATGCTTGAGGAATTATTGGGAAAGAAGACGTTGGGTTCGTGTGAAAAGTTGGTACCGAATTTACACGACAAGGAAAAATATGTGATTCATTACCGCAACCTACAATTGTATTTGGAATTGGGAATGCGACTAAAGAAAGTGCACAGAGTTTTAAAGTTTAGACAGAGCCCCTGGTTGAAAACTTACATCGATTTCAACACCAACAAAAGGAAACAAGCCACAAACGAGTTCGAGAAAATGTACTACAAGTTATTAAACAACAGCATATTTGGTAGGTCGTTAATGAACATCCGTAAACACGTCAACGTTAAGCTCTGTCACACAGAAAAAAAGTTCCTGAAATATACGGCGAGACCATCTTTCAAATCGTGTACGGTTTTTAACGAGGATCTAGTAGCAGTTGAAAACCTGCGCACAGATATTTTAATGAATCAACCAGTCTACGTAGGCTTCAGCATTCTCGACCTGTCCAAGCACTTGATGTATGACTTTCATTACAAACATATGAAGACGTTATATGGGGGAAAAATACGACTCTGTTTCACTGACACAGATAGTTTCCTGTACCACATTCAAACCGAAGACATGTATGACGATATGATGGAATATCAAGACATGTTTGACACCAGCGAGTATGATGAAGCCCACATGTTACACAGCAATCATAACAAAAAAGTATTAGGGAAATTTAAAGACGAAACGAAAGGTGTACCTATAAGTGAATTCGTAGGTTTACGAGCTTAAATGTACTCGTATGCATTCGAAGGGGGAGAGAAACATACGGCAAAAGGTATCACGAAATCTACCTCTCGTTCACTAAAACATGAAATGTATAAACATTGCTTGTTAGAGAAAAATGTATTTCGCACGCGCATGAATACAATACGAAGCGATAACCATAAAATATTTGCACAAACCATGATTAAGAAGAGTCTAGTTCCTTTCGATGACAAACGATGGATCCTGGACGATGGAATTACCACACGAGCCTATGGACACAAAAACAACACTAATATTTAATTATTTTCCATTTGTAAATTCGTTATTTTATTTTTTTAGTTTGTTTGTATTTGTTATGATGTATGATGTAAATACTGAAGTGTATGTCGTTTTCTTTTTTTTTCCATTGCGTAGTGTTTTGTTTTGTGTGATTGTTTATTTGTATTTATATATCACTGACTATTCTCATGTATTGAGTAGAAAAAATCAAATAAAAAAAATCAAGAAATCAACATTGACTCATTATTTATTCTTGTGGTGTGTTATAATATAACAAGAAAATACAACAAACAGTATTAGGTATAATTTTAGTGTTCTACTTTGATCTGACGATTTTCCGTTATTTCAAAATAGCCAGAGTTTTCGGCTAAAATGAGTAAAGAGACAGTTTCTGGTAAGGGTGTTGCAAAATGACATTCAAGTCTGACTTTTCCTTGCTTTACCAGTGACAGATAGTTGGCATCTGAAAATAGAGGTTGTAAATCGAAACAGAATAAAGCATATCCATTGTTGAAGTCCGATCTAGTTATTTCATTCCCCGCATCTCCGCCCCACTTTCCACAGTTTTCAAACATTTTAACGTACGCTGCAACATTTGTTGCACCCCGGTCTTCGTTAAATTGAAGTTTCAGAGGAATTCCATCTACAGGAACTCCATCACAGTACAGAGTTATTTGTTGTAAGTCAAAATGTTGAAAATTCCATGGATTGAGTTGATAATCACCGTTCACGGCGTTTGTCGAAGTTAGACCCATAATGATTCGTTTTGGTTTCACGTCTTGGAAAATGTTCTCCAACACTGCATTCGTACTACCCATCATAAGAGTGATATGTTTCATTACTGTTTTTGTATAGGGATATTTAGCATTTGTTGATTTCAATGCTTCCGAATGAGCAAAAATGATTGCCGGATTGACCTTAATTTTACACACTTTAACGACAATATCTTCAATGACAACATCATAGTCAGTATCGTCTTCGCTCGACATTAGACAGAAACTCGGTTTACTTCTGAAAAGTTTCAATTTAACGTCTACCATATTCATTAAGTAACGATCCATTTCAAAGAGATCGTGAAACAACATTCCCTCCATATCAAGGCTCTTAGAATTACCTATCAGTTTTTTCCTTTCGTAAAGACCCGTGTTAGTGTCAAAAGAGTCCATGTGTCCACTTCTGTCCTTATAAAACAACGCACCTGTTAGTTGTGATGCTTTTGCATCTTGTCCATAATCGAGTAGCGTTTTCATCATGCATTTGTACGAGTAGTTGGTATTACTGGATGCTATCAGTGAACCTTGTAGGTAACAGTCGACTTGAGAAAAAAGTGCATAGAAAAATCCATTTACTGGTGCCACCTTCGAATCTATAGCGATATTGTCTCCATTGCTATGTTTAACACGCAACTTAACATACAGTTTCGATCGTCTAAGGTCAATGTATTCTAGTCCGTTCTGAGCACACAGATTAAATTCTATTGGGTTGTAGGCTGTTACTTGTGATGTAGGACGACATTTTTCATACGAAATTGATTCAACTCCTAACTGGTATGGAGGTATCTCGAAAACTTCTAATTGTGAAGAAATAGCTTCGGTGAAGTTGTTCTGTGATGTTAGTAAAGCCATTCTTAATTGGAAAAAAACGTCTCGTTTCGGTTGTCTTTTCTTTTTGCGGATATTAGCTCCACTGCTGCTTGCCTTAGGACTGGTCTTTCGTTTACGTTTTTTTCCTTTTATCTGCAAACCCTCATCTTCTAAAGACTCTTTAGCCATTTCAACCATTTGTGCACTTGGACTAACTAGACGAAGATTACACTTTTCGTTAGATTTCGACAACGTTGACGATAATCTTTGGTTCTGAATAGGTATCATAAAAGACCCATTACGTCCGGTATTTTTCATGTGATTTATATACGTTTTATTATTCCCCTGCACAACATTTTGGTAATATTTTGACCACTTCTCCATGCTTGGAATGTACATTTTGTCCGCATTCATCGTTGACGCTTCTCTGTTCTTTTTCTAATATGTAGTGTACAGGACAGACGTTGAGTTAAAAATGACGCTTGTTCTCCACTTTCGTCGAAAATATGTATTTCTATGTCGCGGATTTCAGTTTTTTTCACAGGGACGAAAATAGGGTTAGAAAAAACGTAATTCCAAGTATTGTTTGGTGTAGGAAACACACGTCGTAAAAGAGAAAACTGATTGTGAAACAGGCTTACACCCATACACACGTCGTAAAAGAGAAAACTGATTGTGAAACAGGCTTACACCCATACACACGTCACAAAACATGTATAGTTCGTGTTTATTTTTTTTTAACAGTCGAAATTTTCTCCTGGCTATAAAAATCCAAAACAGCTATTTCCCACTTCCCCTCTAAATACAAAGTGTCACTTAGGTGAACCTTGAAATTTGAAGGTGTATTTTCGGGATAATACTTATTTGATTGGTTGTTGAATAAGAAAATAATATGCTCCTCGTCAATATCACCGTTTTTCATGATAGTGATTGAATGTCTTCCTCGGGAATGTATTGATTATATTTATCAGGCCAACCTTGAAATTTACACAAAAACTCAGTCTTCCCTCGCCTTTTACGCTTTTTAAGAACTTTCTCTACGACCCAGAGTGATGCATCTGATTTATCAACAGCTTGGAGTTCAGCAGAATAATATTCACCTAAAATCATTTCATCGTTATAAAAGGAACCCAATTTATAAATGTTGATGTTCTGCTTTTTAAATCTCCGCACAACTTTAAATATCTCATCCGTCCATTTTTGACTATAACTTCTGTTAAAGATGTGTCGCGTATAAGCAATTCGAACAAGAGAACCTATTTTATATGTGTACCTCTTTCGTCGTTGCATTCTTTTTTTTTCTCTTCAAATCTGCTTCGGTTTTAAGCTGTTTCGTGTTTTTAGTATTTGGTCGTACCTTCTTATCATGTGATTTTTGTTTTTGTTCAAGCATTGTTGAACCCATACATCCGCTTCGTTTTCTGGTGTAACATCGTTGGGGGCTATGAAGTTTAAGGACCTGTGTGGTGTTGCATTGTAGCTCTTTACAAACTTTTGTAAGTTGTCAATGTACCGATACGTTCTCTTTTTAGTAAAGTTTTATTTTTTATGGTTTGTATCACACGCTCTGCATAGTTTGCTTTTATCTCGTTTTTAGTAACACAATGTCGCACTCCCCTGTCCTTGAAAAGTTTTTGGACAACCTTCGACTTGAAACACCCATCCACATCCGAGCGGATCTTGTCTACCTTTGCTGATTGGAGGATTTTTTCAAAAGCTTTGGCTATATCAACACCTTTTTTACTCTTTGATGCTTGCATCCAAAGCCGACGACTAAAACAATCTATGGCAACTAGTATAAAATTAAATCCAGAGTTCCATTGTGATAAATTACTTACTTGCATTAGATCAACGTCCATTAAGTTACCAATTCCAGTTGTATACACACGTAATCTCTTAAAAGAACGTCTGGGAGTTTTTTGTAACGAATAATTGTCTTGTGCATTTAACCATCTCTTTATTTTGTGGTAACCGATTTTTTTCCCATCCGCATTAACAATGTGATAAAGTTTGCTAGCTGAGGAAAAAGAACTTGGATTTTCTATATTGTAATAAATCGGTGCCAAAAGATTGTTCACTTCTTCGTCCATTGTGTTATAATGAACTTATATCCAAACAAACTCTCGAGAAACATCCATACAAAATGAGAATTTTTAAACCAGTGAAAAAATATCCAATAAAGTTCTTTTTTTTTTCTCCTTGTATTTTTTTTTATCACAATCAATAAATGTGTACCTTTGAATACTTTGTGTGTATGTTTACCTCTCAAAATCAATATTCCACTCATAATAATCCATTTTGTGTGTAGCTATAAAATAGCATGTGTGTATACATCTCATTGACATTATTCCACTCATAATAGTTTTAAAACTATAACATAAAAGAGGGACAAAAGATACCAAAGGGACAGTCAAACTCCTAAATCTAAAACAAACTGACAACGCCATGGCTAAAAATGAAAAAGACAAACAGAAAAAACAATAGTACACATGACACAACATAGAAAACTAAAGAATAAACAACACGAACCCCACCAAAAACTAGGGGTGATCTCAGGTGCTCCGGAAGGGTAAGCAGATCCTGCTCCATTTGTCAATAAAGATCTATTGATAAATAAGACAAACAATGGTCAGAGTTGAAAAGTATTTTAATCACTGTGTGACTTTTCTTTTTTTGATTTTGCAATTTTTAGAAAAGTTCATTCATTTCAACTCTTACTGTAAATTTAACTTTATTGTCTTTACTTAAATATATGATAATATTCTTCTTCTTCTTCTTCTTCTTCTTCTTCTTCTTCTTCTTCTTCTTCTTCTTCTTCTTCTTCTTCTTCTTCTTCTTCTTCTTCTTCTTCTTCTTCTTCTTCTTCTTCTTCTTCTTCTTCTTCTTCTTCTTCTTCTTCTTCTTCTTCTTCTTCTTCTTCTTCTTCTTCTTCTTCTTCTTCTTCTTCTTCTTCTTCTTCTTCTTCTTCTTCTTCTTCTTCTTCTTCTTCTTCTTCTTCTTCTTCTTCTTCTTCTTCTTCTTCTTCTTCTTCTTCTTCTTCTTCTTCTTCTTCTTCTTCTTCTTCTTTCACCCCAATTATAGTGCTTATTCCTATTTAAATAAAAAAAAATATTTACTATCAAACACTATAAAAAAAATTTCTCTTTTTCTTGAATGTTAATTTACATGTTAGAAGTGTGGTTTATTTTCTTTATTGTCTTTACTTAAATATATGATAATATATACACATATCTTACCTAGTGGCATTTTTTCTGTGGATGTTACATCTTCTTCGCTGTAAGTTTCAATGGTTGTGTCCTGAAAAAGATAACCATAACAATGAATAGTAAACATTATCTTAACTGTTTATTTATTTTTTATTTTTTTCTTCTTTTAGAATCAAGTTATTGATTTAACATCTTCCAATGAAGAGGAAGCAATGGATGTTGAACAGAGTGTTGCTTGTAAAAGCAATGGTGCATGTGGAAGCACCACTCCTAGTAATAGTGAACAAGAAGATGTAAGTATAATGCATAACTCTTTTATAAATGTAGTTCTTTATATTACAATAATGATAATCAAAATATATTGTTTTAACATGAGAAAAATGTAATTTATAACTAATGAAATAAAGATATTTTTTTTTCTTAAAAGTTTATAAATTAAATGTTTGGTATAGATTACTTCATTTACCTAGACATATATCTCACTATGTTATTTTCCTTTAAAAAGGAGATCATTATTTCATCATTTCTATGTATTTACATGTACATATCATTACAGACATTAGAAAGAGATATAAAACAAGCAAGTGAGATATATCTCAATGTGAGTATTTAAAATATATATTTTTTAATTTTTATTTTCATCATTAACATGATTAATTCATTTCTTTTTAATATCATTATTGTATATCATCAAATTATATATCACGTGGTTAATTTCCTTAGATGGTCACATGATTTACATTTCCTAATATGGTATACAGAAATATCACATGCAATCCTTATATGGTTTAACTTCCTAATATGGTCGACATGCTAACCGTTCGACTACTTTTTCACTTGTAAAATCTAATCAAACACAATGTACTTACATACGATAAACATTCTTCCCCATTCAGCACTATAATTTTCCCTTGCACTGTGTCACATAGCTCTTTACTAGATAATGATAGTTCGAAAACACAAGAGGCTTTCATGCGCACATTTTCAATCTGATCACTGTTCATTATATGGTTCATCAACACACTGTTGATAGAAGGATCTATCTCTCCACTAAAGAATTTAATGGCATCATCTCAACAATCTAATATGTCTTCACTTCTATAACATTCAGCTGTATTTGTTGCAACACTTCCCTCATGGCTAAATGACAATAAACAACTCACGACAACAATCAAAAACATGGCGATCATCTTCAATTTCTATAGAGTGTGAAAAGGTGACGACACGTGAGTGAATAAAGGAAAGCTTTTAGTATTTTTACCTGATTAAAAGAACGATTTTGTTTTAATGAAAAAAAGAATTTCATCATATTTTGTTTTGTTTTCTTATCACTTATTTAAATTTTATTTATTACTTAAAAACGAATACTTTATTACAATTGTATATATGTTTTAGGAACCAATGGAAGTGGACCTGATTGATAGTGTATTGGATGACCAAAAAAGATTGTTTTAATGTGCAATGGAACAAAAAAGACAGAAAATATAATATTTTAATTAAATGATTAATACATGAAATGTGTTATTATTTTGTGTTTAAAGAAACTATATATAGATGAGACAACGAGGTGTTTATTTTTAAACAAACTAATTGAGAAAAGAAAGAAAATAATATCAAGAATTTACAAAGAGAAAGAAAGAAAAACTTTTTTCATTTTTTTAACTATCCTTATCTCAACTAGTTTGTTAGAAAATACAGTTAGCGGTTTGTTAATATTTCTTCTCTCTTGCAATCTGTTGTGTAGAGTATTTCCTGTAAAAATAAAAAATAGCCTGTCTCTCCTTCCGTTACAATTAATTCCCTTTATTCAAACAAAGGATCCGCTAATTAAGTTCGAAAACAATTGGATTTTGATTGTCTGGAAACAACTGGTTAATTATCAAAAGGGATTCCTCTAATCTAGGATATAAATTAAGAGTCGTTTCTCTAATCCGAAAACAAATATATTATAATTAGCATTTGTTTATCCTAATCAGGATTAAAAGGGTTAATACTCGGTTCTCTAATCCGAAAACAAATATATTATAATTAGCAATTGTTAACTCTTATCGGGATAAAAAAAAAGGAACAAAACATTGAGGAGCACTAATCTAGATTAAAAGATAAGGATTATCTTAATCCGATTGATTGCACAATGATGTGCTTAAAGGAACAAAAACATTGAGGAGCACTAATCTAGATTAAAAGATAAGGATTATCTTTATCCGATTGATTGCATAATAAGCTGCTTAAAGTTGCATCATAAGCTGCTTTAAATCGTACCATAAGCTGGCTTAAGAAGATTAGAGGGGATTACAGGCTCCACACTTTTACTTGCGGAGGGCAGTCTCATAACACACTACTAAAGGGAACATGGTTTGTATGGCCAACTCCCCTCCCCATACAGTTTGAGAGCTACAGCTTTAGTATTTCGTAGGATATTTACGCATAATAAAGGAGTGCATAGGACTTAGATTTTCATCAATATTTGATAATGACAGGCATTTTAATGCCCTGCGATGAATTATGTATGGTCAGGCGGGGGCATAATTGGTGTCTTACAGACACATTTCATTAAAAAAAAAACAAAAAAAAACACAACAGTTTCAAGTTGTACTTCAGCATCACTTTTTGTTTCAAAAGTTTGTGGAACTATACTCATGCACATGGCAAAGCAGCTGGGGGCTTCAGCCATATCTAGTTATCCAGGTGATTTTGAAAAATCCTCACAATATGCGCACTTTCATATCATATATATTTTAGTCATATTTAATTATTCGTTAAAATATACTACATATCACTGTTGATGTTGACAAAACAACTACCCAAAAAGACCCTCCTGTCTGTAATGTTATCATTAATGAGAAAGTATTCAAAGTTTCAAACCTTTTAAACTATAGAACTGGAAGGAGTGACAAGATGTCGGCGTTGTCCACAAATATTCACTCTGTGGTAAAAGTATTGAAATTTTAATAACTTTATTGAATTATCCTGGATTTCTACCAAACTTTGACAGATACTTGTTTATGTTCATAAGATAGTATCCAGAAGTAAATTTTGAAAAAATGGAAATTCCGTATTTTACTTATAAATGGACTAAGAGTTTTTTCTGCCAGGAACCATTACATTCACTCTTTCCTTACCGGACCTACTACTTTTAATAACTTTATTGTGACAGATATTTGACATAAATATTGGACATAGCTGACGTTACAAATATTATTTTCATGTCCAGTTTTTAGTTCAAGTAAACTTCACGTTGGTCAAACTAACTTTCTTTGGTCAAATAACTTTCTGTCACAATAACTTTCTTAAACTATCCTGGATTTGTACCCAACTTGGATAGAAGCTTGTTTATGATCATAAGATAGTATCCAAAAGTAAATTTTGTAAAAATAAACTTTTTCTGTATTTTACTTATAAATGGACTTTGTTATCTCCGATGAAACATTACATTCACTCTGTGGTCAAAGTTTTTAAAATTTTGATAACTTTCTTAAACTATCCTGGATTTGAACCAAACTAGGACAGAAGCATGTTTCTAATCATAAAATAGTATCCAGCAGTAAATTTTGTCCAAAAAAAACCCACATTTTCCCCGTATTTTACTTATAAATACACTTAGGTTTTCTTCCAGTTAACATTACGTACAGTCTGCAGTTAAAGTTTTAAAAAGTTTTTTTTTAGATTCTTAAACTATCCTGGATTTTTTTTTTACCAAACTTGCAAATTGGACAGAAGCTTCTGACAATCAAAAGATAGTATCGAGAGGAATATTGTTATTTATTTTTTTACTCAATTTTGTTAAGTGTGTGATTAACAGCAAAAGTAGGCAAGACACTTGGTTCCACGAATCCTATAGGATCCCATACACATTTTATATTCAGTATGAGTTGGACATGAGCATAGATATCATGAAAACGGGATTGCATCTAGTTTGTCGAGTTGACATTGCTAAATTCGTCAGAATTTATCTATTTTTCACAAGTGGGGAGAGTTGGCAAACCTTTCTTTTAAAAAAAAAATGCAAATCCCAAGGGCAAAAGACTATTTTATTTGAAGAAAACAAAATTATAAATAATTCAAAAGATGTATCAGATATTTTTAATAAAATTTTTTGATATTGTTGGTGAGAAGATAGGAAATGATGTTATATATGATCCATTAAACAATCATAGCATAACTGCCATACCTGAACAAAATCACTTGAAAGCAGATGCTAATTTTAAATTTAAAGGTGACATCAGAAAAAGTGGAAAAATCATCATTAAAGTTAATGTGAAAAAAGCAACTGGAGCAGATGGGATACCAGCAAAAATAGTTAAAGTAAGTAAATCTGTCGTTGCACCTCAGCTGACCAGTCGTATAAATTTGATTGTGGACACGAGCATATTTCCAGAAGAACTTGAAGAAGCCCAAGTTACACCCTTACATATAAAGAGCGACCCACTACTGAAATCAAATTACAGACCAGTCCCAGTATGTTCCCCATTTTTTCAAAATTTTACATACAGATATTTGAAATACAATTATACGATTTCTTTGATTCCATCTAAACATGTGCTTTCCGTAGAGGACATGGATGTCAGACTATGTTGCTCAGATTACGGGAAGACTGGCGTAAAGCTTTAGACAAAAACCTAAAGCTGCAGTTCTTATGGGTTTATCAAAAGCTTTTGACTGCTTAGCTCATGAAATTTTACTAGATAAATTACTAGCATATGTATGGTGTTTCTCCACATTCAGTATCCTTATTAAAATCGTATCTTTCTAATAGAAAACAGCAAATTAAAGTAAACGGTGTTCTGAGTAGCTGGGCTGACATCCAAAAAGGGATACCCCAAGGCTCTATATTGGGAGAGAAAAGAACCTTTGCAAAAAATCAATCTATACAAATTCAGCAAAATATTTTATCATATGAAGAAACAGTAAAGTTACTAGGAATTGATATTGATTACCAACTAAAATTTGATGCACATATAAGTAACTTGTGTAGAAAGGCATCACAACAGCTGAATGTTCTCAAGAGAATTGGATCATTTTTAAACAGATTAAATAAACTTGCAATTTTTCATACTTTTATTTTGAGTAATCAGTTTAATTTTTGCTCTTTGGCTTGGCATTTTTGTACAGAGAAAAATTCAAAACAACTTGAAAAAATACTAGAGAGAGCATTAAGATTTGTATATGACAACTACTTATCATCCTCCGAAACTCTTCTTGAGAACGCGAAGGTTCCAACCCTACAAGTAAGACGCGTTAGGACAATGGCACTTGACACTTATAAAATTTTAAATAATTTGGCTCCTGTATGTTTACAAAATTTACTCCAAATTAAACACACTAACTATTCTTTTACATACAGTAATATTTTGGAAATACCACAGGTAAGAACTACCTCATATGAAAAAAAAATCTTTTAGTTTTGCTGCTACTTCTTTATGGAATAGCTTACCAGACCATTTCAGGACTGTTAACAGCTTCTCACATGTTAAAAGTCTTCTTCTTCTTCTTCCCGTTACGAGTCGAACTCTATAGTAAAGTGTAATTGACTCGGGCGCATCTCAAACAGACAGGAGGCCACTCCTCTGGCCAAAAGTAAAAGTCCAGGAAATAATCCAATCTCCCATGCAGAGTTGTCGGTCCTTTGGGAGATTCTCTATCTGTATCTGTATGGTTACGTCGTAGCTACCAATTCTGGCTTTAATACAAAAGAGATGGGAAATAATCTGGACAGTATTTACAATAAAAATATGATATTAATTACATCTATCAAGGATTTGTATAGTAAGACTACTATACAAATCCTTGCATCTATGTACACTGGTTCAGTCCTGGAGTGGAACAGAATGTTTTTGCTCTTAAAAACTACAAATTTTTAAAAAATGTAGTGCCTCATATATATGTTTTGGTATTTTGCAAGATACATGTAAATTATATGCTATTGCTAAGAGTTAATTTTTGGTGCTCGGCTTTTTATTATTTATAGCATCATACCGTGTTTTATTTGTTATTGCATATGTTTTTATATTTGGTGAAAAGCTCATTAGAGCTTATATTTGTACTGTTTGTCAATATGCCGAATCCAAATAAAGTTTTACTTACTTACTTTAATACTTACTTACTTTTTTCAAAGGGATTTTTACCATTTTCATAAATTGAGCAAGTTATCCAATCGTCCTATTTCCAATGGGATTTTCCTTTTTTTCTTAAGCAGGGCTAGTTGGTTAACAAAAGTGGGGCGATTTTTCGAGAAAAAAAAAGAGGGGCGAGTTAATGAAAAAACTGGGGCGATTAGGTATGGGACGATTTTCAAGTGGGGCGATTTGTTATATATCCTAAGCAATAAATAAAATCCGTATTTTTCACCGTCCTATTTCGAAATTTATAATATTCATAAGGGAGATAATTTGCAAAACACATGAATTTCTGATATATATTTGTTTTATAAGTTTTGAAATTTTAAACTCTACATTGATTTCAAATGTTCTGGTTTCGACAGACATAAAGATCTTAATTCATGAAATCTAACACCAGCATAGTCCGTCAGTTTCTGAAATTTCGCCATTGCAACCTCTTTATAAAAAGATCTGTTGCTCATGTTGCTGGCGTTGGAGTTATCAAAAAGAAGCTTGTACAAAGTTGCTGTCCATCAAACTGTTACTGTCTTAATAAACAAAATATTGCAACATATGTCAAACTTAACCGGTGAGTAAAATAACGATTCAAAATGAAATTGAAACAGCCATGACAGCAGTCATATTGATTCATGCCAGAATCATGGTCATCACAAGGATTTGTATAGTAAGACTTACTATACAAATCCTTGGTCATCACAAGTCCAAATAATTATGACATCTGGCAAGGCTATTTTAATTTTTTTTCTGAGATGCCAGCCTTGCCAGACCTCATAATTATTTGGACTAGGTCATCACCTTTTCACAATCTCAATCAGAACAAAAACAAACAAATATTTAACAAAGAATCACATAAAAAGCATATATGTCAAATTGAACAACCAAATTCATTGCTTACGGTACTTATTTTTGAATTTTGATTCTCAAAAAACATGCATGTTTAACCCCGACAAATATTTGCGCCTGTCCGAAGTCAGGAGCCGCTGGCCCTTGTTAGTCTTGTATGATTTTAAATTTTAGTTTCTTGTGTATAGTTTGGAGTTAAGTATGGCGTCCTGACTCAAGGATCACTGAACTAATATGTATTTTTGTTTATTTTTAATTGTATTTTGCTGAAAGACGCCTCCGGTTGCCGGAGATTCTCGCTACATTGAAGACCTACATTTGTATTTGTGATCTTCTGCTGTTGACTCTGCTCTATGGTCGGGTTGTTGTCTCTTTGACACTTTCCCCATTTCCATTCTTAATTTTTAAAAGTATAAATTGAACAATAACATAATGGTGCGAGGTTTAAAGTAGTGGCCACATCATATTTATTAAAGAAACATAAAACATCACACAGACAAAGCAGTGCCACTATTAGAAATGAAAGATAATACATTGAAAACACCTGAAATAGCAAGAGTCACATAACTGTACACATGTATGAGATAACAAGGAGTCAGCTGCACATGAGAAAAGGGAGTTAACTGCACATGAAATAAGGGAGTTAGCTGCACATGAGATAAGGGAGTTAGCTGCACATGAGATAAGGGAGTTAGCTGCACATGAGATAAGGGAGTTAGCTGCACATGAGATAAGGGAGTTAGCTGCACATGAGATAAGGGAGTTAGCTGCACATGAGATAAGGGAGTTATAGCTGCACATGAGATAAGGGGGTTATCTGTACATGAGATTATTTTCAAAAGTCTGCTGTACATTAGATTTAAGACAGTAAGCTGTACATAAGATTACACCAATCAGCTGTACATGAGAAAACATGAGACAGCTGCAGGGGCAGATACAGCCATTTTAAACGGGGGAGTTTCCAATCTAGGACAAAGGAGGGGTTCCAACTATACATGTATGTCCCCATTCAAATGCACTGATCGTCCAAAACAAAGGGGGGTTCTAAACCCCGGAACCCTCTCCCTGGATCTGCCACTGAACTGTACATGAGAAAACAAGAGTCAGCTGTAGATAAGATTACATCAATCAGCTAGCTGTACATGAGAAAGCAAGAGTCAGCTGTACAGGAGTGAACTATATTTTATGTAAATTTATGAGATTATATTAATCAGTTGCACATGAGAAAGTCAGCTGTAAATGAGATAATACATTTGGCTGTACATCTTTTTATGACCCCGTCATAGCCAAGGCATTAAGTCTTACCCTTGTCTGTCTGTACAACCATCCATACGTCCGGCGGTAGGTCCCAAAATTGGTTTTTGTTCTCTAACATAAGCTTGCATCAACCAAATATTATGAAACTTATACACAATGCTTATTACCACACAATACAGATCAAGTTCAAATTGGGTGATGTCACTTTTACCGTTCTTGGGTTATGCCCCTTTATAAACATGAACATTGCTGAACTTTTTATGATGTTTTAATAAAAACTTGACTTTTGACAGATTACAGAGTGATACTACATTGTACTACAACTATAAGTAAGATTGATATGGAGGATGGATTTGAAGTTGACCTGGTTGATGCATTGAAAACAGTGGTTAAAGACAGTGGATGGCAGTGTCTAGGTTCAGTAACAGATTTAAAGAAAAATAAATGTCAAAGGTAATTAGGTCTCGAAATTCTAGGCATCTTGCAATTGATTGCTAATTCCTTTCAGTAACAAATCTTATAGTTGATTTATGAAATTGATAAGGCCATAAAAAAGATTATGATTGTTTACTCTAGATAACCCTACCTACCCAAAAAACAGCTGTTTAACCAAAATCTTCTATTGTCCTGATGGGAAAAAGTTTGCTTTTAATCAGATAGGCTCAAAGACTAAAAGTAAAACACATACTAATTCAATTTATCTTCATCGAAAAAAAGAAAAGAAAGGAAATGCCTACCTACCTACCCACTGAATTTACGGTACCGAAGCACCTGCGGGTAATTTGTGTAAATCATTGCACTTCAGCATTACCACCTTTGTCATAGCTATTAACAAGTTAGTTTCAAAATGCCACCATCACACTTCAGCGTGATAAAAACCACACTACAGCATCAAACCATCGGACAATTAGAAGCGAGTCCATCACAGTCAGAGTCAGCCATCATGGAACAGAGTCTTACATATATCTAATACAGGTTACTTTCAGGTTTTATACAGAAGGTCAAGGTCGGAGTGCCATCATGGTACAGTCTTACATATCTAATACTCTGGTTACTTTCAGGTTTTATGCAGAAGATGGGGAGGATCTTGTATTGATTTATGTACCAGGTCAAAATACATTTTATTGTATGGATGCTGCATGTTCACATGAAGGTTAGTCAAATATTTTATTTGAATTTTTATGCCCCAGTTATTGGCATTATTTTTTCTGGTCTGTGTGTCCGGTTGTCCGTTTGTCCAGCCTTAGGTTAAAGTTTTTCGGTTGAGGTAGTTTTTGATGTAGTTGAAGTCCAATCAACTTGAAACTTAGTACACATGTTCCCTATTATATGTTCTTTCTAATTTTAATGCCAAATTAGAAATTTTACCCCATTTTCACGGTCCAATGAAGATAGAAAATGATAGTTCCGATGGGGCATCTGTGTACTAGGGACACATTCTTGTTTTACACTGAATGGACTGGACCATGGTTTACAAAATAGAGATAAATGGCTTAAAATAGCATGTATGTACAAAAATTAGGATCCCAATCTACACTCACATGTGGCTCAACCTCATATTCTCTTGAACCCTACATAAGTGCATAGAGAACATAGAATAAAACTGAAATCTGTGTACCGGTAACAAACTTTTTAAAATCAATTTATTGTACAATAGTATTGTTACATTGATTTCTTAACATTTCTGAGCAATTTGAATAGTAAAAGTGTTTAATGATGTATGAGTTCATATGATTATGGGTAATAAATCTATATAAAATAGTAGAAATTGGATGATATACACCAGGCATGATTCCACTATATAGTTTAGAGCCGCTGAGCGGCCCTTAAATCGGCCAGCGGCCCCAAAAAAATGAAAATGAATTCCCAATTCAGGAAAATAAAATAAAAATCAATATATCCGGAAAAGGTTCTGTCACCGATTAAGGCAACTATAATTTTTCATAGTTGTTGTCAAAACATTTTAAAATCCGGGTAAGAATGATGTTTACGATCGCATTTTATTAACAATTCAATTCAATTCAAATCTTTATTGTCATAAAAATACATATTTATAGATGTGACATTAACAACGATTTTATTATGTCAAAATGTGGCAAACAATTTTATCAGCCGAATTCATTTGATTAATATGTTATAGGAGTATTCGATCTTGTAAAAGCAGATCGCCCAGCAGGTTGATAAAAATGGGTGTCAAAGCAGACCTCGGCGGAGAGAAAATTCAAATTTTGATATAACATTGATGGATAAAGTTTAATGGGCGCCGATCTCGTAAAAGCAGATCGCCCAGCAGAGCTGGTTATATAATATGATAAAAGCTGGTTATATAATATGATAAAAACTTGTTTTGTAAAAGAAATTATTTCCTCAAAAAGTTTGAGCGTTTTTTGAAAATAATGTTGATGATAGACTATTCATGAAATACGATGTCATCATTATGGAACTATTTCAAAAGTTTTAAAGATGATTCAAATAATTTTAAAGAACACTGGTCCAATGCTTTAAATATCTTATCAATTTAGTATATGAACTTTTGTAATTGCTTTTCTGAATTCGACAATTGACCAGTTCAATTTGAAATCCATTTGAATCAAGGTAGAGATGACCTGCTGTTGAAAACATACCCGATGAATGATTTTTTTCAGTGGTTTATGTTAGCTGAAATATATGTTTTTGTAGTAGGCCTAGACATGCTAGTAGGTAACTATAGCTAAGATGATAGACTAGTGCATCATGTTCAATGATATTCATGTAATAACAGTAGCGCATCCAGAATTATTCAAAATGTTACAACTTACATGAACATCAGTGTGCAGGTTAAACTTAATAATATACGTTTGCCGTTTTTACAGGAAAATAATGTTATTTCGTCTTAGATTTTATGCTTAAAAAATTCCCAATTAGAATAAAAATTCCCAATTTGATGTTCAACGCACCCATTTGAAAGCACCTGGAATCATCCCTGTACATAGATGTGTATTTTTTTTACAGGTGGACCACTGGAGCAGGGTGACATAGAAGACTTTGATGGAGAACTGAAGATTGTCTGTCCTTGGCACAGCTATGATTTTGACTTGAAAACAGGAATCTCTTCCTCTGGACTACATGTAATATTTTGTTTTGTTGTTGACCCCTATTTAATCTGATATGAATATACAGGCCCACAAACAGAGTGGTCTCTTGTGGAGAGTTGTCTCGTTGGCAATCATAACACATCTTCTTTTTTTATAATTATTTCATAATCCATTTCTTTTAGACAAAAAATGCAAATTAAAAAAATCACACCTGCTCTATCCCCAAAATATGCAAGTTACACACAGAGATTCTATTTGTAGCACAGACAACAAAAATCAAATGAAAATTTGTGTCCCTGGACCTAAGAGTATATAACATTGGGGAGGGGGGCAAGCTAAGTAGTTCATTTGCTGTATCACTGATTGTGAGGTTGAACCCTGCAAAAGGAAGTTTGGAGTGCATCAAATTCCAATCCGATTGACTGGGATTTCTAGTTTTAAATGCCAAGTATATATGGCTTCCGCCAAATTAAAATCAATCTTGATATAAAATATTGCATTGACCTTGGTAATTCTGTCCATTCATCCCCCAAAAATAATTTGGTCACATATTGTCCATGTGTTACTGAAGTTCAGTAACTTCAAACAGATACTCCATATTTAATAATTAGTTTGCAGATACTGAACTTTTTTTCAAATTTTATCTGTTATGTCTGTACTTTTATCCTTTAAGGTCAGTGGGTTGCATTGATGTACAAATAAGAGGGGGGTTTCGGAGTGGTCCTGATCTCGAAATTCTGGCTTAAAAACATGAACAATGATGAAATCCTGAGGTCCCGAATTTAAAGAAATTTAAATCTCGACATCCTGAAATTCAAACAAGAATTCCCGGATCCCGAAAGGATCAATCCCAAAATCCTGAGCTTAAAAACACCACTCCTGGAGTCCTGAAAAGGGTCTTGCCGTCCCTCTAATATATTTATTAATACCATTGATTTTGATATATATTTCACAATGTTAACAGTTCTAAGATGAACAGATAGAAACATGAAACTGACATTTTTATTTCTTTATTTAGCAAGAAGTTTATCAAGTAGAAGTAGTAGGAGACAAAGTGTATGTAAACTACCCTGAAGACTTACATTCAAAACCAAGTAAAGTGAGTCCCACATCTGCCAGAAAGGGTAAGAACTAGTGTATGTAATATGTGATATAATTCTATTTTTCAAAATGATGATAAGGCCACACCAATTTAATTTCTTGTTCTACGGATTTTGGACTCCAAAATTTGGGGCGAGCGAGCGATTTGAAAATTTTAATAAAAAAATATTTAATTTTTGAGGCGAAGCTTGAAAAGTAAAGGCGAGCGATTATAATTTTTTTTGTAAACATAAAATAGTAGGTTTTGACAATATTAAAGCTTGATTAAGTTTGTACTTTGACATTTCTTTAATTTCTGAAGTATTTTTTCCCTGTTCACCAAGAAATAATTAAATCTGGTCTATGTATGTGTGACTGACAATGAGACAATTCTCCATCCAAGTCATAATCAGTTTGGGACAACCCCTTAATGTTATAAATATCCCTTTTACATGTTTTATAAGGGATCAATATAAGTTATAATATATTTGTTTGTACAAAAGGGCTCATATTTTCTCAAAGAACTATATATCTATCTGGTATTAAATGGTCAAAACATGTCCAAGAATTTTGTAATATTCCTGGACTTGAACCATGTTAACACATTTACTTTAACAGTTTAATATTATTCAAAATAAGTGGACCCCTCTTTTAGAAAAGTTGTTTAAAATATGATGTAACTCTCCTCTTTTTGAGTACAAAATTCTAAGTTTTCAAAGGTTTTGTATAGAAGAACTATACAAATCCTTGGTATTTCTATTTTCTTTTCTACAACAGTAAAATGACCCCTTGTCTGAGGGAGGGTTGTTCTCAACCTGATAATAACAAACACAGGTCAAAGTACGACCTTTTACACAGGGCTTTGATACAGACTAAACAGCAGGCTGTAAAGGACCCCAAAATTATTAGCGTAAACAATTCGAACAGGAAAACCAACGATCTAATTTATATATCATGTATATCCAAACGGGAAAATACCAATGAACAACATCAACAAACGATAACTGCTGAATGACAGGCCCCTCAATCAATAAGGACAGGTGCATAAACATGCAGCGGCTATGGATAGTTTTGTTTCGCCAGCATACAATATAATTGCAGTTGAAGGCAAATCCTTCAGAAGTTCTTTGTACTTTTTCTAACAACGAACATTTTTTGATAGGGAATATTAGTAAGGAGGAAAGTAACCAATTTTTTGTTCTTTACAGGTATTCCCGCTGATATTAATTTATATCGGAGCACTCCCGCTTTAGATAAATAGGTTTCATGCTGAAACAAATATTCTTACAGATATTTACAGTGTGGTGGGGTGCAGCTTTTATGTTTAAAATCATTATATATACAAGTTAGACTGTGATTTTAAAAACTAATGTTGATATCTTTTTATAATATTTACAAAAAAACGGTGCGGGAAATGGACATGATTACATTTCCGGATGCGGGTAGCGGGAATATAAAAAAAATAAAAAAAATTCTGTTTGGAAAAAAATAGGTGCGGGCGGGTCCGTCTAACAAGGAATCAAATTGGTGTGGCCTAAAAAGAAAATTTGTGTGTTTCTTGTTCTGCATAGAAATAAGAAGATGAGCTATGATTGCCAACAAGACCATTTATTGGGATTTTTATGCCCCATTTATGGGCAATATGTTTTCTGGTCTGTGTTTCTGCTTCTCTGTTTGTCCATCCGTCCGTTCGTTTGTTCGTCTGTCCTGCTTCAAGTTAAAGTTTTTGGTTGAAGTTGAAGTCCAATCAACTTGAAACCTTATACACATGTTCCTTATGATATGAGCTTTGTAATTTTAATGCCAAAAATAGAGTTTTTATATATCATTTTCACGGTCCACTGAACATACAAAATGATAGTGCAGATGGGGCATCTGTGTACTGGGGACACATTCTTGTTTATGTATTATTTTACTTCATTATAAACCTATATAGAATTTATTTTACACTGCTTCTCATGTAGACCTTGTTCCTGTCAAAGGTTGTGGTTCTTTCCCTGCATTTCAGCTTAATCCCCCAATAAAACTGTTTGCCTCAAAGAATAGTTAGAGGGCAGTTGAATGACCTGTGGCTAATTTTTTTTGAGTACAAAATTCTAAGTTTTCAAAGGTTTTGTATAGAAGAACTATACAAATCCTTGGTATTTCTATTTTCTTTTCTACAATAGTAAAATGACCCCTTGTCTGAGGGAGGGTTGTTCTCAACCTGATAATAACAAACACAGGTCAAAGTACGACCTTTTACACAGGGCTTTGATACAGACTAAACAGCAGGCTGTAAAGGACCCCAAAATTATTAGCGTAAACAATTCGAACAGGAAAACCAACGATCTAATTTATATATCATGTATATCCAAACGGGAAAATACCAATGAACAACATCAACAAACGATAACTGCTGAACGACAGGCCCCTCAATCAATAAGGACAGGTGCATAAACATGCAGGGGCTATGGATAGTTTTGTTTCGCCAGCATACAATATAATTGCAGTTGAAGGCAAATCCTTCAGAAGTTCTTTGTACTTTTTCTAACAACGAACATTTTTTGATAGGGAATATTAGTAAGGGGGAAAGTAACCAATTTTTTGTTCTTTACAGGTATTCCCGCTGATATTAATTTATATCGGAGCACTCCCGCTTTAGATAAATAGGTTTCATGCTGAAACAAATATTCTCACAGATATTTACAGAGTGGTGGGGTGCAGCTTTTATGTTTAAAATCGTTATATACAAGTTAGACTGTGATTTTAAAAACAAATGTTGATATCTTTTTATAATATTTACAAAAAAACGGTGCGGGAAATGGACATGATTACATTTCCGGATGCGGGTAGCGGGAATATAAAAAAAATAAAAAAATTCTGTTTGGAAAAAAATAGGTGCGGGCGGGTCCGTCGAACAAGGAATCAAATTGGTGTGGCCTAAAAAGAAAATTTGTGTGTTTCTTGTTCTGCATAGAAATAAGAAGATGAGCTATGATTGCCAACAAGACCATTTATTGGGATTTTTATGCCCCATTTATGGGCAATATGTTTTCTGGTCTGTGTTTCTGCTTCTCTGTTTGTCCATCCGTCCGTTCGTTTGTTCGTCTGTCCTGCTTCAGGTTAAAGTTTTTGGTTGAAGTTGAAGTCCAATCAACTTGAAACCTTGTACACATGTTCCTTATGATATGAGCTTTGTAATTTTAATGCCAAAAATAGAGTTTTTATATATCATTTTCACGGTCCACTGAACATACAAAATGATAGTGCAGATGGGGCATCTGTGTACTGGGGACACATTCTTGTTTATGTATTATTTTACCGTACTTCATTATAAACCTATATAGAATTTATTTTACACTGCTTCTCATGTAGACCTTGTTCCTGTCAAAGGTTGTGGTTCTTTCCCTGCATTTCAGCTTAATCCCCCAATAAAACTGTTTGCCTCAAAGAATAGTTAGAGGGCAGTTGAATGACCTGTGGCTAATTAAATACATCTTCAGGACACGCATATGATAATGTGATATGAATATCAACCTTGCTATGTACACACAGGGCAAGATTTTTATCAGGCTAGTTCACAAGGTAATAGTCTGCAAAAAAATATGTCATCCTACCCAGAGAAATTATTCTAACTTCGAGCTGACCACCCTTTGCTTTTACTCTTAAATACGTGTGTACAGTGAATTTTAAGTCTTTCGTTTGACACGGCTGAGGATGAAACCCGCAACCATCATGATTTATTTTGGGAAATGTTTTTCTGCATGCATTGTTTCACAAAACTCTGGTCTACCTAAATTTTACAGCAATGAAAGTTTTATGTTAGCTAAATGTATTGCTCTCATCCGTGTTAGTTTTTAGGTGATGAACCAAAAATAGCAGAAAGTATAGAAGATACAGACACACTGAGTTATTGGGCTGTCAAGATTCTCAACACAGGAGACCCTGATGAAAAGGTTAGTCTAGTTTTATGTCAGACACTCTTAGTTATTGGGCTGTCAAGATTCTCTACACAGGAGAACCTGATGAAAAGGTTAGTCTAGTTTTATGTCAGACACTCTTAGTTATTGGGCTGTCAAGATTCTCAACACAGGAGAACCTGATGAAAAGGTTAGTCTAGTTTTATGTCAGACACTCTTACTTATTGGGCTGTCAAGATTCTCAACACAGGAGAACCTAATGAAAAGGTTAGTCTAGTTTTATGTCAGACACTCTTAGTTATTGGTCTGTCAAGATTCTCAACACAGGAGACCCTGATGAAAAGGTTAGTCTAGTTTTATGTCAGACACCCTTAGTTATTGGGCTGTCAAGATTCTCAACACAGGAGACCCTGATGAAAAGGTTAGTCTAGTTTTATGTCAGACACCCTTAGTTATTGGGCTGTCAAGATTCTCAACACAGGAGACCCTGATGAAAAGGTTAGTCTAGTTTTATGTCAGACACCCTTAGTTATTGGGCTGTCAAGATTCTCAACACAGGAGACCCTGATGAAAAGGTTAGTCTAGTTTTATGTCAGACACCCTTAGTTATTGGGCTGTCAAGATTCTCTACACAGGAGAACCTGATGAAAAGGTTAGTCTAGTTTTATGTCAGACACCCTTAGTTATTGGGCTGTCAAGATTCTCAACACAGGAGACCCTGATGAAAAGGTTAGTCTAGTTTTATGTCAGACACCCTTAGTTATTGTGCTGTCAAGATTCTCTACACAGGAGAACCTGATGAAAAGGTTAGTCTAGTTTTATGTCAGACACCCTTAGTTATTGGGCTGTCAAGATTCTCAACACAGGAGACCCTGATGAAAAGGTTAGTCTAGTTTTATGTCAGACACCCTTAATTATTGGACTGTCAAGATTCTAAACACAGGTGACCCATATAGAAAGGTAGTTTTGATTTGCAATTTTTATTGGTGCATGCCTTACTATAGAAAAGGGTAGTATGGTGTAAAAAGAAGGTGTTACTAGATATATAGTTACTGTAAACCACCAAATTTTTGAGATAAGTAAAAACAAATGCCAATATAAATCCTTGTGAATATGTAAAAGTTAAATCTATCTTTATGTATATAAAAATACACCATTTTTATGCCCCACCTAAGATAGTGTATGTTTCAGGTTAAAGTTTTTGGTCAAGGTAGTTTTTGATGAAGTTGAAGTTCAATCAACTTGTAACTTAGTACACATGTTTCCTATGATATTATCTTTCTAATTGTAATGCCTAATTATATTTTTTATCCAATTTCACGGTCCATTGAACATGGGAAATGATAGTGCGAGTGGGGCATCCGTGTACTTTGGACACATTCTTGTTACCTAGTACTATGTCAAAAAATCTTAAAAAATAATAACCACAAAGTTGGCAAAAAAATCCAAAAAGTGATATGAAGTAAGAGTGAAAACAAATAGAAGTAGTTACACATTTTGAACATGTTGGAGGCATCACTTTTACAGCTCTCTAGTGATGTCCATTTAAGAAAAATTATACTTTTGTACAAGTGTTTTGCATATTTTTTACATAGAATAAAATTCTGTTGTATATACATTTATCTACATTTCTTAAAGATCAAGTTAACATTTGATGTTGGTGAAAAATGGCAAAAAAAGGAGATAACTACGCTTGGTCACATGATACCACCTGACCAACCAAAACGTGCAGACCAACTGAATATTGTAGCTCCTGGAAAAGAAAAGAGGAGAGGAAAAGGTGGCAGTCTGGTAATTATCATTTATTTGTATTACTGATTCAAGAACAGTATATATTTATTATATAAAGTAAAACCAAAAAACCTTGAAAAGGTAAAAAAAAATTTAAAATAGTGAATTAATAAAAAGTGGTATAAGATACAAATGTCAATCCTATAACAAAAAAAAAATTCACATTATTTGATTAAAATATCAATATATTCAACACTGATAACTGCAAAAATTATATAGAAATGTGCCATCCCTAGGATCTTGTTTGACTGGAACTAAAACCATCTATAGCTAAAGTGGGGCAAATGTTTGACTATACTTGATGTAAACATTCGTAGCCATGTCTGCACAGAAAATGGGTAGTTAAATTCATTAATCATGTTAATTAGTTTAGAGGAATGTAATGGTCTCTGCGTGTTAAGAATGCTTGCAACATCATTTATAGGAGTCTGTTGTGGCCTTTTAATTTGGAAGGCTTATTTTCTGCTCGTATCCAATATACCCTCATGAAGAAAACCTCATGTAATCATCAATTACCTATTAACATGATTAATAAATTTAAAAAAAAATGAAAATTGTTTTAGTTTATTTTATGCTGATTGAACAGAAATTCTGACATTTACACTAGGGGCAGTTCCAGAAAACACTATGTCCCTCCCAGAGAAGGGAAGTTTTTTTAATATTATGTGGGTGATTGTATTTGAAATACAGGAGGACATAGTATTTTCTGGAACAGCCCTTATATTTTTCTTGTATTTTTACAGGCCAGCAGAATATCCAATCTGCATTCCCTAGCTAATATAGAACAATGGGCTGTAGATTTGTCGTGGGATATTGTTGTCAGGTTTGCCCATGTGACGGTGGATGGTCAACAGTTGCCACAAGAATTCTTTGATGACTTTATACAGGTGGCAATAGATGAAGCAAAGGTAACTACTGTAAATTCAGAAATTATTGCGATGTTTTTATTATTGATTAAAATGCAACAGGTTTATAAACACAATAATGTAAACTAGCATTTTGAATTTTTTTATATGAATTAAACATGTGCAGGATTTTTTTCAATATAGCAAAAAAATAAAAAAAATCCCATTTAGTCTAAAATAAAATCGCAATAATAAATGCATGCAATAACTTCTAAAATTACAGTTTATTTAATACAGGAAAAATTGCGGTAGCATTACGAAAAAAAATAGATTTTTAATGGGACTGTTTTGGGTAAAACAGAGTATAGTATATAGGCCATTTTTGATACCTTTACATGCAACACAATAAAAATACAACTGTTTCATTCAAAATTTATTTGAAGTCATATTAGAGAAATTAAAAAAAAACTTACAAGTTCTAAATTTCTTTATTTCGATACACTCATTTATTTGAGTAAAGATTGTTACACAGATATGTGGGTAAAGTGGGTAACAAGGTAATTTGCCTTTTTCTTAAAAAAAGCAAAACAAAAAACTATGTGCTGTGGATTCATTATTATTTGTTGGATACCTATTTTCGAGGATTTTGTTGGGACAAGCAAACCACGAATTTAAATGTTCAACGAATTACAAATTTGTTGTATCATTATATGCAGACTTTTTGGAAACCATGAATTAAAATATCCAAGAAAATGCAAATTTTCCCCCATCCACAATAATTGGTACCCACGAAAGTAAATGAGTTCACAGTATTGGATAATTATTATTTAAAAGTAAGCAATTTAAGTAACTGCTGTAAGATTTTACTGTATATACCTCCATTTCCTTTGTATAATTACTACCACTTTAAAAATTTTAATTAGAATATCTTGATAGAATATATTAAATTGGATAGGTAATAGTGGATTAAACCAAAGTAACAAATGCATAGATTTCCAGGACATACTCATAGAAATTCAAAGGGTATGGGGTATCTACCCATGACAAAATCAGTACATGCACAACAAGAAAACACACAAAAAGCAAAGGAACAGCACTTTTATTGCTGTTCTTCATCTTGTGTTTGTTTACTTTTATTTCAGCACTATGGTATGATAAGTACACGACTGAAAGATCTTGGTAGTCATTTCGGAGCTCTGCCAGTTCATAATGGTTTGTAAATGTTACCATCATCTTTTTATTTGAAGGCTGTTCAAGAAAATACTATGTTCCCCCAGGGACGGCACTTTTTTTCACCCTGACAACCCACATTAAATTTTAAAAATTCCTTTCAGTTAAGGTGGGGGGGGGGACTTAGTATATTTTGAAACAGCCCTATTTGGGCTGTGGCATAGTAGTACATGTATTCCAAATCTTGAAGGGGAGAAATTTTTATATCAACAAATCTAAAGAATCATATGAGTGTAGATCTGAATTTAATGCATAAGGGGATAAAAGGTACTTTTAAAATTAAGCACCTCTAACACCATTATAATACCAGATATGAAGGACAATGCAAACACCTACAATTCATACTTTTAGTGCATTTCACTACCCCGCCCCCCCCCCCCCCCCCCCCCCCCCCTCCCTCCCCTATAAATTTTTGGTGTAGCCCTGATAAATTATAATTTGATAAAAGTCAACATACAAAGGGGAGCAATCCATATTATATTGAATTATTACCTCCCCTAATTAATACTCTTTTTCAATCATGCATGCAGTGATGCACTGACTATTCATTATGATTGATGATATTTTGTATTTTATTTATCATTTAAATGTCTTGAGAATCTTTGTAATCACTTTATAAATTTCAAACCACAGAGTTCCATAATTGATTATTAATGAATTTGTAATTCTTAACAAGATTAAGTATGAGAACATTATATATAAATAACCATGAACAATATTCTTCATTAATTAAATAGCAAACACTGAAACAAATACAAGATTTAATTATTGGTATTACTTTTGACAAAAAGTTGCTTAAAACATGATCATATTCCTGGAGAAATGCATACACATTATAGGTTAACCCCTTATTAACAAATCTGTGATACTAAGGGAGTAAAACTTTTTTCATGACATTCAAGGGGAGATAATCAAAATGATGTGTACACTCTATGAATGTTGGTATTCATGGCTGCCATAACTGTTCTATTTTGGCTTCGTGTACATGCTTTTTATTACTAACTTTGAGTAAGATGTTTAACAACTGTTTCATTGTCTTTATGTTATTTTATTTTAACTATTTCTATTTTTAGCTTTATGGGATTCTGCCACAGACACTTGTGATAGTTTACTGGCAAGACTTGCAATAGTTCATATGGTACATGAAGCAAGGTAATGTCATACTCAATATTTAGAGTATGCTTTTTTTATGCACCTTCCATAGGCAACAGAGGCATTATGTGTTACTTTTGACAGTTCATACTTCTTTCTAAACATCATTCTATCTTCTTTTGTAGTTCAAATTTTGTTGAAAAGCTTAAGCAAGGGCATTTATGTCCTCAGACACATTTTTATTTTTATTTTTTATTAAACTTAAAAAAGGAAACAAAAAATAAAAAAAAATATTTTGATCTTAATACCCATAAAGTATTGTCTTCCAAAGGTAGCAGTCAAAGATATAGAAATTGTTATGATTTGTAGTGATAGAATACACTGTCTTTAGGAAATGCTGTTATTTTTTTAATATTTATTAAGTTTATAAGTAACTGCAAAGTTTCTATTTATTTAAAGCTTAAATTCTTATAATGAAAACAACTGAAATTTAACCAGCCCCCTCTACAGACACAAACAAAAAGAAAAAACTCTAATGTGAAAATAACCTTATATGCATGGTTTACCAATGGCTTTTCCTCAAGCAACTTTAAAATGTGAATCCAAACATATAAGTCATCTTCATTCTTTGGATAGTTTACACTATTGAAAGGTTTTTATGCCCCATTTATGGGCATTATTTTTTCTGGTCTGTGTGTCCGTTCGTTCGTTCATCCATCCGTCGGTTTGTCTGTCCATCCATTTGTCCCTTTTCAGGTTAAAGTTTTTGGTCGAGTTAGTTTTTGATGAAGTTGAACTTTAATCAACTTGAAACTTAGTAGATATGTTCCTTATGATATGATCTTTTTAATTTTAATGCCAAATAAGAGATTTTATCCCATTTTCATGGTCCATTGAACATAGAAAATGATAGTGGGGGTGGGGCATTCATGTACTTGGCACACATTCTTGTTTAGTTTAAAGTGTATTTAATTTTTCAGAGGCCTAGATGTACAACCAAAGACCTTAGAAAAGTTTGCTAAGAATAATGATCCAGAGTCTGTGAAAGTTTTAGAAGTTATTTATAGAGATGAGATCACACATGTTGCAGCAGGTCTTAAATGGTTTACTTACATCTGTAAAAACTCTCAACCTCCATTGGTAGGTATTTGTAGATTGTTAATTTAGAAGTTATTTATAGAGATGAGATTACACATGTTTCAGCAGGTCTCAAATGGTTAACTTATATCTGTAAAAACTCTAAACCTCCATTTGGTAGGTGTTATATATATTTCTCTATTTTTTGTGCTAATTTTACATTTCTTGAGAGGTATGAGAAAAATATTTCCCATCACCAGTGAAATATCTATTCTAAGCAAATGATTGGTCCTTTAATTATGACATTAAATTTTCTTGATTTCTTCTGAAATTCCTATTGTGATGTCATAAAAAAAAGGTGACTTTAACTGATGACATGACATACATGACATATAAAGAGCACAACTTTCTGCAAATGTTTAAAAAAAAAAATATATAAAAATCAGTAGAGAATCAGATTCCACCACTATAACTCTTGTATTATGATATTTTTCAACTCTCAACAGATAAATAAATTATTTGAAAAGTTCATCAAGCATTGGGCTTTAATAATAATAAAATTCATTTGTCTCTTAATTTTACTGAGGACTGAGGGCGTGCATAATAGAATTTGATACAGGTTCAGCATTTAAAGGGGTAATAATCAAATTTTGTCAGATGTTCTTTGCCAAATTTTCTAAAATTAGATGTATAGGAAAATGTTTGAAATTGAAGAACTAAAAACTGATTGATCAATTTGCTTTATTTTTACAGGACTGTATACCAACATTTCATGAATATGTGAAGAAATATTTTAGGTAACTAAATAGTATATCTATTGAACTTATTTAAGTACTCTGTACACCAAGACAAGTTGTAAAGTAACAAGAATTCAATTTATACTTTTTTATTATAATTAAAGAAAAAAACAAAGAGATTTCATCAATTTAAAAAAAAATCTTAAAAATATTTTTTGCATTAGGCCCTTGGTTTGATTAGGAAATTTGTGTGAGTACAAATATTTGTCTTATTTAAACATTCATTGCTTTAACTTAATTAACAGAGATCTTTTAAGGTTACATAAAAACAATTTATGGGTTAGATATATATTCTTGC